>NW_022436943.1:46688988-46717146 GCF_009761245.1 Sapajus apella
AGATGGAGTCTTGCCCTGTTGCCGAGGCTGGAGTGCAGTGGTGCAATCTCAGCTCACTGCAACCTTTGCCTTCCATGTTCAAGCAATTCTTTGCCTCTGCCTCCTGAGTAGCTGGGATTACAGGCACCCGACAATGTCTGGCTAATTTTTGTATTTTTAGCAGAGATGGGTTTTCACCACATTGGCCGGCTGGTCTTGAACTCTTGACCACCCGCCTCAGCCTTTCAGTGTGTTGGGATTACAGGCATGAGCCACCGAGCCTGGCCCTTAATCCTCTTCTTATCTATTTATCCAGCAATTAAGTCAACTGATACTTATTTAGTGCCAACTGTGAGCTGATTGTGCTAGGAGCTAGATCTATAATCATAAAACAAAACAAAAAGTTCCTTAAAGAACCTATGATCTCATAGTGAGACAAACGAATAAGCATTAAATAATACCTAGTCAAGGTATCTGTCACTGCAGGCTGGACTCATGGTGTCACCACTGAGTTTCAACACCTGGTGATACTGGTGACTGGTGTAGGGGAGGGCTGCGCCCAGTCTATGCCCTGGCTTTTGTAGAAAAAGGAGCATTAATTGTTGTGAATTATTTAAGGGAGGACTTCAAGGGAGTTGGTGAAGGCTCCTTAATTGCTGATAAGGTTGTTGAAGAAATGAAAAACAAAGGTGGAAAAGTGGCCAACTATGATTCAGTGGAAATGGGAGAAGGTTGTAAATGCTCTTAGAATAGATGTGGTCAACAATTCATTCTTAGGGACCATTCTTTTGCTAGGATAAGTGATGAAGACTGAGATATCATCCACAGAGTTCACTTGCGGGGCTCATTCCAAGTGACCCTGGAAAGCATGTGATCACATGAAGAAGCAGAAATACGTTAGGATCATTATGACTTCATCAGATTCAGGAATATATGGCAGCTTTGGCCAGGCAAATTATAGTGCTGTGAAGTCTGGTCTTCTGGTCCTGGCAAATTCTGTTGCAGTTGAAGGCAGGAAAAGCAACATTCATTGTAACACAGTTTCTCCTAACGTTGAATCAGGGATGACTTGGTTATGTCTGAAGATCTCGTGGAAGCCCTAAAGCCACAGTATGTCACATCGCTGGTCCTTTGGCTTTGCCAGGAAGGTTGTGAGGAGGATGGTGGCTTGTTTGAGGTTGGAGCAGGATGGATTGGAAAATTGTTCTGGGAACAGCCCCTTGGAGTGGTTGTAAGACAAAATCAGCCAATAACACCTGAAGCAGTGAAGGCTAACTGGAAGAAGATGTGTGACTCCGAGAATGCCAGTAAGCCTCAGAGTATCCAAAAATCAACTGGCAGTATAATTGTAGTTTTAAGTAAAATAGATTCAGAAGGAGGAGTTTTAACAAATCCTATCAGTCAGGCAACATGAGGATGTGCTGGAGCTACTGGCCATAAACTCCCTCCATTTTCTTCTGCTTATACAGAACTGGAAACTATTATATGTATGCCTTTGGAGTGGTAGAATCAATCAAGGATCCAAAAGATTTGCAATTTGTTTCAATTCATTCATTTCAGAGGAAAAAGATAAAATATTTGAAATTTGTTCATGGCTAGGCGTGGTGGCTCACGTCTGTAATCCCAGCACTTTGGGAGGCCAAGGTGGGCAGATCACAAGGTCAGGAGATTGAGACCATCCTGGCCAACACGGTGAAACCCTGGCTCTACCAAAACACAAAAAATTATGCAGGCGTGATGGTACGTGCCTGTAGTTCCAGCTACTTGGGGCCTGAGGCAGGGGAATCGCTCTAGCCCAGGGGGCAGAGATTGCAGTGAGTGCAGATCGCACACTGCACTCAGCCTGGTGACAGAGCCAGACTCCATCTCAAAAAAAAAGAAAAAAAAGAAATTTGTTCATGAAGAAAGCTCTGATTTCTCCTGTTTGCCTACCTTTGGAGTTATCATAAGTCAGAGATCTATAATGGATGGAGAATGAGCAGAAGTTCCTGGGCTTCCAATGAACTTTGCAAAGGTTGTTTATGGGGAGCAATACTTGGAGCTATATAAACCACTTCCCAGAGCAGAAAAATGAAAATGTGAAACAGTTGTTGCTGATGTCCTAGATAAAGGATCTGGTATAGTAATTCTTATGGATGTCTATTCTTATTCTGAGAAGAAACTTATGTGCTATAATCAGTTCTCTCTTTCTCTTGTTGGCTCTGGAGGCTTTGGTGGAAAATAGACCACCTGAGGCTGTACTTACAGATACCACCTCTCTTTTTTTTTTTTTTTTGAGACAGTCTCCCTGTGTCACCAGGCTGGAGTGCAGTGGTGCAATCTTGGCTCACTGCAACCTCTGCCTCTCTGGTTTGAGCGTTTCTCCTGCCTCAGCCTCCCAAGAAGCTGGGACTACAGGTGCACACCACCACGCCTGGCTAATTTTTGTATTTTTAGAAGGGATGGGGTTTCACCATGTTGGCCAGGATGGTCTTGATCTCTTGACCTTGTGATCTGCCTGCCTCAGCCTCCCAAAGTGCTGGGATTACAGGAGTGAGCTACCACGCCCAGCCAGTACCACCTCTCTTAATTAGGCTGCTTCTTTGTATTGCCTCAGCAGAGACTGGAATCTGTTACACTTTGATCCTAATTTTGCTAGCCTAGCACGTTTTGACATGTGTACATAGATGATGTGTACACAGATTAAGTACATTTGGATTTTTTCCCAGGCATGTTTTATAGCAGTTTGCAGATAATGTGTCAAGATTCAAGGTGACCAAGTCTTGTTTTGCAAAACCAGTGTATCCAGGGCAAACTCTACAAACTGAGATGTGGAAGGAAGGAAACAGAATTAACTTTCAAACCAAAGTCCAAGGAACTAGAGACACTGTCGTTCCAAATGCATATGTGAATCTTATACCAACATCTGATATTTCAGCTAAGACAGCCTCTGAATGTGAGGAACTTCAGAATACCCTTGTATTTGAGGAAACAGGTCACTGCCTTAAGGATGTCGGTGTGAGATGGTAAAGAAAATAAATGTGGCTAGGTGCCGTGGCTCATGCTTGTAATCCCAGCACCTTGGGAGGCTGAGGCGGGTGGATCACCTGAGGTCACGAGTTCGAGACCAGCCTGATCAACATGGTGAAACCCCATCTTTACTACAAAAATTAGCCTGATGTGGTGGTAGTTGCCTGTAATCCCAGCTACTGGGGAGGGTAAGGCAACAGAATCACTTGAACCCACGAGGTGGAGGTTGCAGTGAGCCGAGATCATGCCACTGCACTCCAGCCTGGGCGACAAGAGCAACACCTTGTCTCACACACACACACAAATTACTCTCTTCACCCAAATATGCAGAAGTGATCAGAACTAAGATGTAGAGGAAACTGCTTGCCATTTGCAGATGTCAGATAACTTTTCAGATTTTTATTTTTTAGTTTTTTTCATGTATCATTTTTACAAGGAACTATATATATATAAGCTAGCACAGTTAACCTTCTATTCTTAGATCCATATCTTCATAATAAAAAATTTTCACTCGTCTAGATTCTTTAGAATTTGTGACAGCATTTCTAAAAGTTGAAAGGAAAATTAAATGAATAAAGGCCACTTTGGTGCCTTTAAAAGATAAAAAATACATGTAAAAATCATGAAATATGTCATGTAGGAATATTGTGGATTAAATGAGAGGTTAAAACAGGAAGTCTTATTTAGACCTTCACCTCCTGGGTTCAAGCAATTCTCCCTGCCTCAGCCTCCTGAGTAGATGAGATTACAGGTGTGCACCATCATGCCTGGTTAATTTTTGTATTTTTTAGTAGAGACGAGGTTTCACTATATCTCCCAGGCTGGTCAACATAGTGAATTTCAAAAGCATTATGCTAAGTGAAAGAATCCAGATGTAAAAGACTATATATGATTTCATTTACATGAAACGTCCAGAAAATGCAAATCTACAGAGACAGAAAGTTGGTTAGAGAATGCCTGGGGTTGGGGTTAGTAGGACTGACTACAAATGGGCATGAGGAAGAGACTGGAAATCTCTTTTGGGGAGATGGAAATGTTCAAAAACGGATTCATGCTGCTATCATTAAATTGTATTATTAAGATCAGTGTATATTATGATATATAAACTATAGCTTGATAAAGCTGTTAACAATAAAAAAAAAAGGAAGAATTGGAGACAATTTTTTTACGCTTAAGGGTCTCTAAAGGCCTTGCTCAGGGTCTACTACTTATAGAAAATGAAAGTTGAAAAAAATATGTATTTATCTTATATATATGCTTTTACTGGTTAAGAATTATAGTCCATTGTCAATAAGAGATCCACCCAAGAATTCTGAACAGCAATTCCCTAAAATTATCATCAACACACACAGGGAGATGCTTCTTAACTGTATATATGTACGTACGTATGTATGTATGTATGTATGTGTGTGTGTGTACAGGAAGCTCAGAAGGCAGAAGGGCAGAAAGTGTTCTCATCCTTGCCCCTCCAGAGCTTTTCTAGAATCTGTGCAACTTCCTTTTCTATTTCATTGGCTAGAATTTAGTCACATGGCTATATTTTGCTGCAACAGATGAAACGTAATTTTCCAAATGGGACTTTGTTACAAATAATGAAAGAATGGATATTAGGAGGCAAGCTGACAATCTTTTCCTCAATGTCAGGGACCAATCTCTTAATTATATTACTTTGGACACTAAAATACTCTGTATATAAGACGGAGTAGTAGGGAGAAGACACAAGTCTAATTTTTCAGTGGAGAAACCTGAGAACTACAACTTCAGTGGGTGAAGTCAACCAATAGTCAAAAATCACATCACTAGTAGGCAACCTTGATATGACCACTTTGCCTCTGTGATCTTCCTTCCCCAAACCCATAATCCTGGTCTGGTCATGAGAAAAACAGACTATTCCAAAATAAGTATCTTCTAAAGTATTTGCCTGGCATCCTAAATATGGTTAATGTCATTAAAAATATCCACATCCACTGGGTTGTCTTTTTGTTGGTGAGTTTTAGGAGTTATATATATTATTTGTTGAAGCACAAAGTTTTAAAATTTTGATAAAGTCTAATTTACCTAATTGCCAAATTCAAGGTCATGAAAATGTCCTTTTCTTCTGAAGATTTTACTTTTAGCTATTCAATATAGGTCTTTAATCCATTTTGTTGTTTTTTTTATATCAACTTTTGGCCTAGCATGGTGGCTCACTCCTCTAATTCCAGCATTTTGGGAGGCCAAGGCAGGCAGATCACCTGAGGTCAGGAGTTCAAGACCAGCCTGACCAACATACAGAAATCCTGTATCCACTAAAAATACAAAATTAGCTGGGTGTGATGGTGCATGCCTGTAATCCCAGCTACTCGGTGGGCTGAGGCAGCAGAATCACTTGAACCTGGGAGGCGGAGGTTGCAGTGAGCCAAGATAGTGCACTCCAGCCTGGGCAACAGGAGTGAAACTCTGTCTCAAAAACAAAAAAACAACTTTTGAAGTTTCAGGGTAAATATACAAGGTATGCAGGTTTATTGCACTGTTAATTGTGTGCCATGGTGGTTTGCTGCACAGATCAACCCATTCATTACCTAGGTATTAAGCTCAGCATGCATTAGCTATTCTAAGGTAGGAATCCAACTTCATTCTTTTGCATGTGGATATCCAGTTGTCCCAGAACCATCTGTTGAAGAAATAGCTCTTTCCCCATTGAAGAGATGTGGGCACTCTTGTTGAAAATCAAGTGACCACAGATATATTGGTTTATTTCTGGACTTTGAATTCTATTCCATTGACCTATATGTCTAACCTTATGCCTGTATTACACTGCTTTATGTAGCTTTGTAGTAAGTTGATTCAAAGCCAGGAAGTGAGTTTTCTCCATTTTCAAGATTTTTCGGCTATTCAGGGTACCTTGCAATACCATATGATTTTTAGGACCGACTTTCCTATTTTTCAAAAAAAGGCCACTGGGATTTTGATAGAAATTGCATTGAATCTGTAGACTGCTTTGGGGATTACTGCCACCTTACCAATACCGTCTTCCAAACCATTAACACAGGCTGTTTTTTTAGGTCTTATTTAATTTCTCTTGGCAACAGTTTGTAGTTATCAGTAAGTTCTTTCATATCCTTGGTTAAATTTATTCCTAGGTGTTTTACGGTTTTAGATGTTACTGTAAATAAAACTGCTTTCATAATTTTCCTTTTGGACTGTTCATTGCTAGTGTATAGAAATATAACTGATTTTTGTATGTTTTCTATCTTGTAACTCTGCTGATTTTTTTTTTAAAGACAGAGTCTCACTCTGTTGCCCAGGCTGAAGTACAGAGTTTCACCATGTTGTCCAAGCTCGTCTTGAACTCCTGAGCTCAAGCGATCTACCTGTGTTGGCCTCACAAAGTTCTGGGATTACAGGCATGTGCCACCACACCCAGCCTGCTGAATTCTTTTATTAGCTCTAGCAGATTTTTGGTGGATTCTTTAGGATTTCCTACATAATACAGCAATTAACCAGGCGTGGTGGTGTGTGCCTGTAATCCCAACTACTTGGAGGCTGAGGCAGGAGAATTGCTTGAGTCTGGGATGCAGAGGTTGCAGTGAGCTGAGACTGTGCCACTGTACTCCAGCCTGGGTGACAGAGCAAGAGTCCGTCTCAAAAAAAAAAGGAAATCCTACATATAAAATCATGTCATTTGTAAATAAAGAGAGTTTCACTTCTTCTATTCTGGGTGCCTTTTGTTTTTTTTGCCTAAACTGCACTTTTGAAAAATAAATGAGAGATGGTATTTAATATTGCAATTTCAGCATGATTTTCAAACTCTACTTAGGAATGTGGACATAACACTTCTAAAATCTGTAGATGACATTTCAGGAAGCACTTTAGTCTTTGTAACTAAAGTACATGTACTATATAAACATTCCAACATCAACAGCACTTTATGCACAGTAATATATGAAAGAACGGACTTTACACTTCTTTTGCACTGAATTATCTTTGGTATGTTTTAAAATACTTAAGAAATAGAAACAAATTTAAGAGACAGTTTTCACCTTTAAAATTTATTAGGTAAGCTATAAACACAAAATGAAATCCTAGGAATAAAAGATGCATCTAGAAGAATAATTTATAATAAACCAACAAAAATGAGAGTATGTATGTATATCTCTAGGAATATAGACATATTTAAATGTTCTCAGTGACTGTCATTGCTTTATGCATTACATAAGGCAGTATCTACTAATTAAGGTATCGAATTTACTGGGTTTTAGAAGGCTTTAAAAACAATATCCAGATAAATCAACAACAAAAATACAGCTCAAATTTGAACTGCATTAGAATCCAGAATCTCTCATTTCAGATGACCATTCCTTATTCCTCTCAAAAGATTTCCAACAGAAGCTATTTTACAAACTTATAATATGTCTTCTCCCCACTCTTCCCAAAAGTAAGTATGCATGGAAGTGTATGCTTTTAACCTTAAGAAATGTATTTTTGGTATCATTAATATAAAATTTATAATATTTATATTTATAAAATTGTATATAAAAAGTATCAATAGAATATAAGCTAAACACAATTTTAGAAAGATATAAACAGCTTGCAAATATAACAACTTTGTGCTATTCAAAGATGTTCAACAAGGTAGTTATTAATACATTTGTTGTGTATATAATTACAAAAGTAAACCAAGAAATATTTTAAATCTTTATTAACCCAAATTAGAATTATAAAAATGTTTATCTCAAACACAATAATTGTGATACTTAAGTACAGAATTGTGGTGCAGCCAGAAGTTATTCAAGAGCCCTCCCATAAATCATGACTTGCATTCTGGCTTTTAAGTGAGGACAGGGGAATCTAAAGGCAGATGGGAGGGGGGCATTAAAGAAAACAAAGATGACAAAATAGATGGGAAGGACACAATGGTTAGGTAAGTTTCTTGTCTGATACAATAAACTATTTTTAGGAAGGATAAAATTAAAAGTGCTTAATACAAAAAAATTTAATGCTGCTAATTACTCTTAAGTGCCGTAAAACATTAGTTACCAAAATAACTTTATTAAGAGTTGGCCAAATTTCAACTATTACTACAGAGCCTTGTTCTAGCAAAGTTCCAATATTTATCAGTTATCTTACATATGAAATTTATCTTAATATGGACATAAATATCAGGAAAGTTTAAATACTTTTATTTTACTATTTTAATCTTTTCTTTAAAGATGCAGGGTTTCATACTACATCGATTAGGTGGACACAACAAAAATGAATTAAATAGGAACTGAATATAAAGAATAGTTGATATCATGACATCATGATCTGGAACAACTGAATTTTTCTACTTCTTGCTCCATTTTCTAGATAAGGGGGAGGAAGAGAAAATAGTACGTTTCAATATGGAATAAGCTAAAGAAACACTTCATTACTGTTTTGTTTTTCAGTAAACAACCTTAAGAATATTAATATTCATGTATATATTTGATAGTTAAAATAAACATTTAGTTCAATATTTAAAACTGCCACATAAACATAAACTGATTTTCCCTATAGGACTTCATTATTTAAATAACTGTGAAATGAGTATGGGGTACATTCCTCTTATATTAAATTCAAATAGTATTAATCAAGGTACTGATGTATTTAAAGTTTTACCCTTTGTAGGCATCAATATTATGCATATTACTACTACACAGTATACCTTAGTAGGTAAACTAAACACTATTATGTATATATATACACACACTAATGGGTATCATTTTTGTATTTTGTAGTTACAAATAATATGCATATGTAAGTAGTATCTATTTTTTTAAATTTAGCACTCTATCTAGCCAAATGATCTGTTATTAAAAAAAATAATAAGGCCAGGCATGGTGGCTCCTGCCTGATAATGCTAGCACTTTGGGAGGCTGAGGTGGGAGGACTGCTTGAGGCTAGGAGTTTGGGACCATCCTAGGTAACATAGCAAGACCTCCATCTCTACAAAAAAATTTAAAAATTAGCCCAGTGTGGTGGCGCTTGCCTGTAATCTCAGCTACTTGGAAAACGGAGGCAGGATTGCCTGAGCTCAGGAGTTCCAGGTTACAGTGAGCTATGTTCTTGCCACTGCACTCCAGCCTGGGTGACAGAGCGAGATCCTATCTCAAAAATAAATATTAATGCTTTAATTAACACCCAAATACCTACTCTAAAGGAAGATTAAGTAGACAAATCTTTTTTTTTTTTTTTTTTTTGAGACAAGAGTCTCACTCTGTTGCCCAGGCTGGAGTAGAGTGGCTTGATCTTGGCTCACTGCAACCTCCGCCTCCCAGATTCAAGTGATTCTCATGCCTCAGCCACCCACGTAGCTGGGACTACAGGTGCATGTCACATCTGGCTAGTTTTTATAGTTTTAGTAGAGACAGGGTTTCACCTTGTTGGCCAGGCTAGTATTGAACTCCTGGGCTCAAGAAATCCACCCGCCTTGGCCTCCCAAAATGCTGGGATTACAGGCATAAGCCACTGTACCTAGCTAACAAGTCTTAAAAGAAGCTATTATTCTTCATTAATACACGGAGACAAAAAAAGTATTCATAGTTTATGTTCCACTATTTATTAAAGACACAAACTACTGGCCGGGTACAGTGGCTCATGTTTGTAATTCCAGTACTTTGGGAGGCTGAGGTGGATGGATGGCTTGAGCCTAGAAGCTCAAGATCAGTCTAGGCAACATAGCGAAACCTCATCTCTACAAAAAATACAAAAATTAGCTGGGTATGGTGGCATGTGTCTGTGGTCCCAGCTACTTGGGATGCTGAGGCAGGAGGATCACTTGCACCTGGGAGGCGGAGGTTGCAGTGAGCTGAGATCACACCATTGCACTCCAGACTGGGTGACAGAGGTCTTGTCTCAAAATAAATAAATAAATAAAGACAGGTAGGCAGGCAGGCAGGCAGGCAGGCAGGCAGACAGACAGACACAAATGAAGTCCTAGATTGGGAAAAATACTAAACTCACTTGCACTTAGAAATAATTCATAATCCATGTATTAAAATGGTCTTTATGGGATGGGACATAAGTTTTGGAAATAGAAAAATGGTCTTTAAGTTCTTATAATCAGTTTCTTATATAGATAAAGCCTCAACCATCCTATATACGTGATTCATTAATATGACCATAAGAGCATTTGTAAAAAGTTTCCACTCAATAGTTTACCTGAATAAGTGTTGTTTTATCATAGTCCTTGCGATGTTGATAAATACACTGGCTGATTACTGCATACAAATTTTCCAACTGAAATATGTTGTAGTTTTGACTTTTTTTAACAACAGTCTTCAAAAGATTCTAGAAGAAAATATGAGTGTCAATATGTGTGAGAGAGAAACTTCCTCAGACAAGATATTTAATTTAGAAGGTTTTGGGAATTGTTATAAGCCTGATGGAGGGTAGACCAAGCCAGCCATCTGATGACACAGGGCAGCCTCTGACATTTCAATGTAGTTAACTCTATCTATAATCCTGGCTTTGACCTTGAGTAACCCTATTCTAAAAACTACAGCTGAGGGGATTGCCAATTTTAAATCTAGCCATAAGCATCTCTAAACAAATTAAAAAGTAACCTCAATTTTGATTAATAAGAGAAAAGCAAAGTTTTTTGCATATTTTATGATAGTATTTTAACTAATTTTCTTATGTGAAACTAAAAAAGATACTACATAAATGGTGAACTACCTCACCACTTCAGGGATCTTATATAAAAAGGATTTTCCATCTGCTAAGTGTTTTTTTTTCTCATGACTAAAATGGTGGACTTACTGGATTTCTGTAATTCTTCAAGTGTAGCCATACCAGGATATGCTGCCATTACCTCATAATTTTTTTTCTTTTTTTTTCCCTGTGGCTTTGTAGTAGGATCATTATCTCATAATTAACAAAAACATGATTATAGTTTAGTAAAAACCAACTAAAATGGCCATTAATGGTCATCAAAACAATGTATGGGTCCAATAATTTAGATCAGCATGTTAAAAACTGCAATTTAGGCTGGGCACGGTGGCTCACGCCTGTAATCCCAGCACTTTGGGAGGCCGAGGCGGGTGGATCACGAGGTCAAGAGATCGAGACCATCCTGGTCAGCATGGTGAAACCCCATCTCTACTAAAAATACGAAAATTCAGCTGGGCATGGTGGCGCGTGCCTGTAATCCCAGCTACTCAGGAGGCTGAAGCAGGAGAATTGCCTGAACCCAGGAGGCGGAGGTTGTGGTGAGCTGAGATCGCGCCATTGCACTCCAGCCTGGGTAACAAGAGCGAAACTCTGTCTCAAAAACAAAACAAACAAAAAAAAAAAAAAAAAAAAAAAAAAAAAAAAAAAAAAAAAAAAAAAACAAAAAACAAACAAAAAAAACAACTGCAATTTAATACACAGTCACTTCTAACTACAGCCTTTATGCATGTTATTCTATAGCAAGTATATCCTCTCATAAAAGGCCATTATTTATTGCATGCCTAATTGATATACTGTACATAGTCCATTTTGATGGGTCATATTATCAGAAAAAGTAAAAATTGAAAGTCTCAGTAATGAATTTCTTTAATTTATTCTGAATGATATATATGTACATGGAACAGAACAAAGCTGTAAAACTTATGAAAATTAAGAATAATAATTGCTACTCCTAACCCTAAACAACATAACAGTGAACTTATACACAACTTCCTATTTCAGCACTAGGAATACCATTTCACTGTCATGAGATTTATATGGGCTTTTAGTTCCACATATATTTTTTAATAGATTTTTTTTCAGAAAGACTGCAGTTTTTTTAAAGAAACTGCTCCGGGAATACTGCTTCCTTCTCTAATAAGTGTAGACATCAAGTTCTTATTAGCTCTGCTACATTCAAGAGACACACTTTCCTAAGTTCATTAGTACTAACAGGTTCACTTTGTACTTAAACAAGGAAGATTTCCCTCTAAAATGCCAAAACTCTTATCTGTATTACAAATAATGTATTTTTGATAAACGTATAATGTTCTCAGCCTTGAAATGTGGCCAAAATAAAACAGGTAAATTGGAATTGGGATGCTAAGTGTTTTTACTTTTGAAGGAAAAGGGCAAGAAATCAATCTTATTTCAAATATATGTTAAAGGTGACTGTAATACATCCAAGTTGTTGGTTGAGGAGATAAGACCGTTGTTTAGGTGTGTCAGGGTGTGGCGTTCCAGATGTAGTATCACGCCTACAGAGGTGATGGCTATTCCAAAAGTACAGAAAAATAGAGCAAATGGTCAGAAAATTCCTGAGGAGCTTACAAAAGTAGTTCAAGGCAAGGATGATTTAAGGACACAACAGTCAAGGAAGAAGAGTTATCCATAGTGTCAAGTGTTACAGGTATAGCAGGAAGAATTCAGTTTAGCAAAATCAAGTATTATTAGCTATTAGGATGTCAATTTATTACAGTGGTTCGGATGAAAGCTGAATTTTAGGGGAATAGGCAGGGGAAAAGAATGATGAGCAACAGATAACCTGACAGCTATCAGAATTACTTAGCTATTTTCCCCCTGATTCCTACTGCAGATCCTTAGATATAATTCTTAATTTGGGGCCAGGCATGGTGGCTCATGCCTATAATCCTAGCATTTTAGAGGCTGAGGCAGGAAGATGACTTGAGCTCAGGAGTTCGAGACCAGACTGGGCAACATAGTGAGACTTACCTATTTTTTAAGAATTAAAAATCTATTTTATATTAAAATAATAATAATTCTTTCTTTTTTCTTCCCCCCTTGAGGTGGAGTCTTGCTCTGTTGCCCAGGGCAGTGGCGTGACCTCGGCTCACTGTAACCTCTGCCCTGGGGTTCAAGAGATTCTCCTGTCTCAGCCTCCCAAGTAGCTGGGATTACAGGTGACCACTACCATGCCCAACTAATTTTTTATTTTTATTAGAGATGGGGTTTCACACTGTTGGCCTGGCTGGTCTCAAACTTCTGGCCTCAGGTGATCTGCCCACCTGGGCCTCCCAAAGTGCTAGGATTACCAGTGTGAGATGCTGTGCCTGGCCTAATTCTTAATTTGGAACAGGTGAAGGAGAAGAACAATAAAGGGAAGCTTGGAGGAAGAAAAAGTTTTACTTTTTCATGTAAATCCCATTTAGCCAGAATGATACTAGTCACAGGCCAGTGTTTAGGGATTACTAATCTCCAGAGTAAAAGCATTATGATTTCAATATACATACTTTTAATCGCTCATGATCCACAACAAGTGAGGGTGTAGGCTGAGAAAGAATTTCCAAAGCCTTTTCAACACTGATGAGCTGCTGCTGTTCTACCTGGGAACGTCTAGCTCGAGTCATTCGCAGAACACACATTTCTAGAATGAAAAATTAAGTAACTCTTATTTGGTCCATCATAGATATTATGATGCCTAAAATAAATAATATTAGGCAGATTAAATAGAGCATGTTTACTAAGAGCATAAACAGCAATTTTGGCTTATTAACTTGTTCTGCTGTAAGACTGAGATACCACCACTCACACACACTCGAAAACTAAGGACAGTTTGAGAAGTAGGTCACATACTGAGTGTTTCAAGGGGATTCTCAACAGGTTAGAATGTCTTTTATTTGGGCACAAGACACACAGAACTGAAAAGCTAGAAGGGACCTCGATAATCTAGAACAGAGTTGTAAAATGCCACACATGGTCAAATCCGGCCTACCACTGTAAATTGAGTTGTATTAGAACACAGCCTGCCTATATTCCCGGCACTTCTGGAGGCTAAGGCAAGTGGATCCCTTGAGTCCAGAAGCTGGAGATTAGCCTTGGCAACATGGCAAAACCCCGTCTCTTAAAAAAAAAAAAAAAAAAAAAAAATTAGCTATGCATGGTTGTGCATACCTATAGTCTCAGCTACTTGGGAGGCTGGGGTTAGATCGTTTGAGCCCAGGAGGCAGAAGTTGCAGTGAGCTGAGATCACGCCACTGCACTCCAGCCTGGGCAATAGAGCAAGACTCTGTTTCAAAACAAACAAATAAACAAAAAAATACATAAACCAATCCAGCCACATCAATATTACCTACTGTCAATGCAGTTTTCCCAGCAGGGTTGGGTAGTTGCCACAGAGACCGAGATTGTATAGGCCCCTGTGTAGGCTAAAGTATTTAACTATCTGGTATTTGGTCTGCTGATCCTTGATTTAGAACAATTTACTCACTGAAAAATGAGAAAAATAAGGCCAAGAGAGTTGATGAGGCTTTTCTAAGGATATATACCTAACTGTTGTATGAGCCAGGACAAGAACCCAGGTTTCTTGGTATCGAAGCAAGAACCTGTCCCACTAAAGTGTTCTTTTTAAAAAAGATTATGATAAAAGGAAAATAAAACTCTGATTCAAACCAAAACATATTATAAAGCCAGATGATTAACACTTAAATATTCACACTAGAAAGTATTTCCTAGTCTATTATTGTTAATTACTCAAATACACTCAGAACTCATGTCAAAGAAGTCCTGGCAAAAGGCTTGTATTTAGTGTATCACCCACTGGGGGGGAAAAAAAAGTCCATTAACTTAGTCAATACTTATTATTGACCAAAATAAATTTTTGGCCCCATTATCCACTATTTTGCTTTGTATGACTAAAATAATATTTGGCTTTTTAAAAATCCAAACAAATTTACTGTCAAGGGCTCCAGAAGATCCAAATGAGGACAATTCTAAATAGAAAATTTGGAGAGCAGGATCAGTGGAGTAAATATAAATAATCTTGGACTTAACCTACAATAAGGGATAGAAAAATGAAAGGGGTGGATAATTGTTGTTCATACCACTCAGCAAAAATCAAAGCACTCTTATCTTGCTTAAAAATGAAAGGGTATCTTATGCTTTAGTTTGTTACATTTAATCTTCAAAATATCTCATTACCAAGCAATTATCTGTCCACCCCAATTCTGTAGATAAGCAAATGGGCTAACAAGTTAAGTATCTTGCCCAAGGTTACAAGCTAAATGGAGGCTCAAATTTAGGTCCGTTTGGTGCCATAGCTGGTAACATCCTTACTCGCTCAATAGTAAAGATAATGTTACTGTTTTCTTTCTTTCTTATATATATATATTTTATTGCATTTTAGGTTTTAGAATGCTACTGTTTTCTAATTAACTAACAACTGTGCTCCGAAAGGCAAGCAAAAAGCAATAAGCTGAGATGCAATTAGTTGTTTAGAAACTTTGCAGTATTTTTTAAAATTAGTAAATTATTTTAATTTGAAAAGACTTACCTTTTCCTTCATTTTCGTAAGAAATGTGTATTATCTGAGAGCTAGAAGCATCTCCATTGCAAGCAATCTTATCTCTCCTTAATTCTGTACATGCTGTAGTCTTCCTAGAGTCTTCAAGCTCATTCTCGATATTACAAGTATTTGAATTATTTCTCAATTCCAGTTTGCTTTCAGAGGCATTTTGCTGCTTCTCGTTTTCTTCCACTGAAGACTCTCCTGTGTTTCCGGTCTCATTATGGTCTACACTTGTGTCTTGAGTTTCCTCTGTATCACTCTCAATTTTGTGATCTGTGGTATTCTGGCTATTATCCTTTGCCTGTGAAATCTTCCTTCGTTTTTTTATGGTGCCTAAGTACCATCTTGACTTTTTACGAATTTTTCTCTTCAACTGAGCTTCAAGAAATTTAAAGAAAAATGATGAAAGAACATTCAACAATTTTCTCAAATTCCAAGAGTGAAAAAAAACCCTGATATATGAAAGGATAAACAGTGAGAAACCGCTTTTTGATCCGCCATCTGCGCCTCAGGTGGGGCCGCCACCAAAATGCAGATTTTTGTGAAAACCCTTACAGGGAAGACCATCACCCTCGAGGCTGAACCCTTGGATACTACAGAAAATGTAAAGGCCAAGATCCAAGATAAGGAAGGCATTCCTCCTGATCAGCAAAGACTGATCTTTGCTGGCAAGCAACTGGGAGATGGAGGTACTTTGTCTGACTACAACATTCAGAAGGAGTCTACTCTTCATCTTGTGTTGAGACTTTGTGGTGGTGCTAAGAAAAGGAAGAAGTCTTACACCACTCCCAAGAATAAGCACAAGAGAAAGAAGGTTAAGCTGGCTGTCCTGAAATAATATAAGGTGGATGAGAATGGCAAAATTAGTCGCCTTTGTCGAGAGTGCCCTTCTGAGGAACGCGGTGCTGGAGTGTTTACGGCAAGCCACTTTGACAGACATTATTGTGGCAAATGTTGTCTGACTTACTGCTTCAACAAACCAGGAGACAAGCAAATGAGTTAATAAAAGACATGAACTAAAAGAAAAAAAAAAATAGTGAGAAACCACACTAATTTTGTATGGTTAAAATATAGAAACCAGAATAGAATATACTGTGAGAAGGTGGAGAAGTGAGTAAGGCCCAGATGATAAAATGGTTAAAAAAAAATATTGATTTTATCTTGAATACTTTTAATCTTGAATACTTTTAAGGAGGGTATTGACATAAGGTCTGACGCATATTTTGCAAAGATCACTTTGGCAGCAGTATGAAATGGACTGGAAGAAGGGCAAAAATGGAAATAGGCTACACTTACGGAGCATTTATCATATGCTAGAAAGTCTCTTACTATGTTGCCTAGGCTAGAGTGCAATGGCTATACACAAGCATAGTCATGGCGCACTACAATCCCAAACTCCTGGATTCAAGAAATCTTCCTACCTCAGCCTTCTGAATAGCTACAACTATAGGCACATACCACTGCATAAAGCATATACTAGGAATTCTTCTAAGCCCTTATGTATGCTTATTCATTAAAATTTCTCTTTAACCCAATGAAGTTTGCTACCATTATCATTGCCATTTTACAGAAGAAACTAAGGTACAGAGAGAGGTTAAATATTCTGTCTAGACCAGATGTAGCATAACCACACAGCAGTAGTCCTGGAAAGAAGTGGTAAAACTTTTAGGTAGTAGAAATGACAAAGGAGAATGAAAGATTACCTTTCTCCCCCAGTGATTTTTTTTATTTTCTTTTTTTGGTTTTTTTTTTTTGAGACAGGGTTTTGCTCTGTCACCCAGGCTAGAGTGCTGTGGCACAATCATAGCTCACTGCAGCCTTGAACTCCCAGGCTCAAGTGATCCTTCTGCCTCAGTATCTCAAGAAGCTAGGGCCACAAATGCCTGGCTAGTTATTTGGTTTTTTTTAGAGATGGAGTCTTGCTCTGTTGCCCAGGCTGGTCTTAAACTGCTGGCCTCAAGCAATCCTACCACCTTGGCTTCTCCCAAAGTGCTAGGATTACAGACATGAGCCACAGTGCCTGGCCTCTGTCCAATGATTTTATTAATGGTGTGTGAGAACTTGTCTGCTGCCTCTTGGTTGTCAGAAGCTGCTTATCTTGTTACCTTCATATTTTTAAGCCTAACCTCTTTCTAAAATTATCAAACCATGTTTTACTGCCATTAAATTCCTTCTGCTTTGTCATATGATGACTTCATTTTTTCTTGAATCATGTTAGAGTCTACAGGTACACCTTTCTTACAGCAATATTGCGTCCAGATAAAAGCTGCATTTTCAACATGAGACAAAAGGTATTTCACAGAAAGTACAAAGTTTTTGCATCTGCTGGTGTACCTGCAACAATGGCTTGACAAATTTCCTTCTTTTCTTTTTTTATTTGTTTTTTGAGACAGAGTCTTGCTCTATTGCCCAGGCAGGTGGGCAGTGGTGCGATCTCAGCTCACTGCAACCTCTGCACCCCCCTGCACCCCGGGTTCAAGCAATTCTCCTGCTTCAGCCCCTCGAGTAGCTGGAATTACAGGTGTGCACTGCCACATCCAGCTAATTTTTGTATTTTTAGTAGAGACAGGCTTTCACCATGTTGGCCAGGCTGGTCTTGAGCTCCTGACTTCAGGCAATCAGCCCACCTTGGCCTCCCAAAGTGCTGGGATTATAGGTGTGAGCCACTGTGCTCAGCCTTCTTTTCTTTCTTTTGAGACGAGAGTCTCACTTTGCTGGCCAGGCTGCAGTACAGTGACACAGACTGGCTCACTGCAACCTCCACCTCCTGGGTGCAAGTGATTCTTGTGCCTCAGCCTCCCCAGTGGCTGCGATTACAGGCACCTGGCACCACACCCAGCTAATTTTTGCATTTTTAGTAGAGATGGGGTTTCACCATGTTGGCCAGGCTTGTCTCAAACTCTTGACCTCAAGTGATCAACCCACCCTGGCCTCTCCAAGTGCTGGGTTTACAGGCGTAAGTCACCATTTCTGGCCCCTTTTATTATTGTTATTTTTTACAATGGTCCTTACACTGAATTCATTTGTCTTGAAAGGGTAAGATACTACAGCTGGAGACCTCAATCTATGGTACGTATTAAACAATTCAACTTTATCTTAGAAGGCTTCTCTGCTTCTTGGGAGTACTTCCATCATTACTAGTGGTACTTCCTGTGTGTCCCATGGTGTTATTCAAGGTTTCTGGTACTGTACTAAACGCTATAAAAAATACTTGAGAACTACAAGATCACTTTTTACTTGGCCACCTGCTCACTTGGAGATGATTAGCATCACACATCGTTTTAAACAGATACTCACGAAACTTGAGCTCACCACAACAGCAACAGGAGGTGGCTCCGAAATTACAGTAGTACAGTCATGTACTACAGTTAATTTTATGCAGTTGTGATATACTACTGAATCTTTATATTTGTTTACATTTCTCTTGACTGCAAATGGTGCTATGTACGGTGTTTGTGTGTTAAATTTTGATAAATTTTAACTTTTAAAAATAAATTTGTTTATACTTTACAGTAATAAGTGATAAAATACTACTGTCTATACATATTGTATGCAACATACCTAATTTTTTCACTATCTAGACTATGCGAATTCAAGGGTCAATTGTACTCAGAACATAAACATGAAATGAATATCCACAAACAGAAGAAACTCACATAATTGGCACCCAGATTGAGAAACAGAACATATACTAACATTCCAAAGTTACCCTTATTCTAATTCTAGTCATAATATCCTAAAAAGTAAACAATATCCTGATTTACAACACCATGGATTAGTTTTGCCCATTTTTGACTTCATACATACATAAAAATTTTAAATATGTATTTTAAAATTCTGTCACATGTGAACGTGTCTAGGATTCACTCAACATTGTTTAAGAGGTTCATCTGTGCTGTTGTATGTAGCTGACATTTAAGGATTCTCAGTGTATAATAATTCATATCTTTCCATTCTACTGGTGATAGGCATTTGAATTACTCACAGTGTTAAACTATGACTTTTTATGGCAAAACCGCAACTACTTTTGTACCAACCTAATATGAATATTGCTTCTTTGAATATTCTTGGATGTGCCTTTTGGTGGACATAAAATATGTAATCCTGTTGGGTACATATCAAATAATTGATTGTTTTAAGGGAGGTAATTTCCATACATATATATTCTTGCTTTAAGTTGATTTGACTGTGAGCATTCTGGTAGTGAAGTCCTCTTGCTAATTTTCTTCTTGTATCTTTCCTTTCCCAGCTGCCTCCTCCCAATTTTTCAAAAGAAGGGCTTATTCTTTATCTATCTCAGATCAATTACCTGAGGATAGACAAACTTGCAATACAATAAGTGAAGGTTCTAACCCCAGCAAACACGCTAACCCTAACCTTAACACACACAGAGATCTGATAAAGTAGTGAGGAATTATGGTGCTAAAATCTGGGAAAACAAATGAATAACAGAGCCTGAGAAGCTGAGCAGAGTCTGACAGTGATGGGGCTTAAAGAACAAAAATTGGAATTAAAAGTCTGCCAAGGAAGGCGGGCCTTAGAAAACCCTACAGCCTTTGAATTGCTAACCTGTGGAGTTACATCCTAAGAATAAGGGGGAGTAGGGAATAGACCAGAATTTACAGATACCAGTTTCAAATCAAGTCAGTCCACAATTAGATGGTGAACTTTTGGATTGAAAGTGGTACATTATAAACTTGGATTTATTTCAAGAATGTAAAGTTGTCTTAATAGTAACAAAATCAATGTAATTCACTGCATTAACACAAATGAAAGAAAATTGAGGGAGAAAGTTAATGACATTAGAAAAGAACAAAGGTTACAATTTCATAAATGAAAACTACTCAAGTACTTACCAGGAGTGCTGCAAGCCATGGGAATACTCAGTGTCTTTAGCTTTTCATTCTGCTCTGGATCTGATCTTTTATCACCAGCAAGAGTGGAATTTTGCTTTGGCATCACATGGTAGTAAGATGGGGCATATTTGGAGGAGCTACAACCTTATAAATAGATATGTGGGATGTCAAAAGGATTTCCGGATTTCAAAATTACATGAAGGATTAACTGAAAATACTCAATACATCTGAAGCATTCTTTTCTGACACCAAATCACTTTCCTACCTCTTTTCTTTCTAGATTCCTGAATTTCTTCACAAAGCTGCTCAAAGTCTTCATCAAGTTCTTCTTTAATTATGGCATAGGCAGTATCTCTTAAAGCACAGGCTCTATGCCTAATAAGACGATCTATGAAATGAGTAAAAAACATAATTAATTCCCCCCTTTTAATATACCAAAAATAAACAGCATATTGGGCTAAGATAGTAGCTCTTACAATTCCTTTTGACTTTTACCACAAATAGTAAGTTACTGGAATTGTCCTATTCTTGTTCTGGTGCTAATCTTAACGTGCTGAACATCTGATTCAACATGGCAGACTAAACCCAAACAATTTTACTGCTCTTGTTGTGTTCAGATCCCTTTGAAATATCAGAAAAAAAGCCGGGCGCGGTGGCTCACGCCTGTAATCCCAGCACTTTGGGAGGCCGAGGCGGGTGGATCACGAGGTCAAGAGATCGAGACCATCCTGGTCAACATGGTGAAACCCCGTCTCTACTAAAAATACAAAAAATTAGCTGGGCATGGTGGCGTGTGCCTGTAATCCCAGCTACTCAGGAGGCTGAGGCAGGAGAATTGCCTGAACCTAGGAGGCGGAGGTTGCGGTGAGCCGAGATCGCGCCATTGCACTCCAGCCTGGGTAACAAGAGTGAAACTCTGTCTCTCTGTCTAAAAAAAAAAAAAAGAAATATCAGAAAAAAAAAGAATGAATCAACAAAAAATATAATTTGAGGCAGCAGACGGAATAAGTGAATGCAGGATTGCTTAAACTGCCAAGATCGATACTCCTCAAAGGCCAAGAGACTGCAAAATTCACTCCCAGGTTATATAGGAATAGCTACATTACATTAGGAACGTTGAAGTGGGCTTTCTAATATGGCATATGGGCCTGAAGAAAGTCAGGGCAAGCTCTAAGTAATGCTTCCTGAACCCAGCAGCATCAATGACACTGGGAAACGCATTAGAAATGAAAATTCTCAGGGCCCACACCTACAGAATCAGAAACCCTAGAGATGGGGTCCAGTGATCTGTATTTTATGAAGTCCTTTAGGAGATTCTGATGTCCACTAACATTTGACACCACTAGCCTGAGATAATTTTAGATTGCCGCAACAGGCAGAAAGGGAGCAGCGGCAGCATGACTGCAATGTGGCAGAGAAAGCCCTCTGCCTCCAGAATACCTGGTTCCTTCTTCCTACATAAAATGAAGGAGTGTTCTCAGCTTCCTAGTCTGTTTCCCACTGCTTAACTCCAGAACTCTGAATTACAAGGAAATGCTTAGGGAAGGTGAGCTAGAGGACTGGGAGGAAAAGAATAGTAAGCTTTTCAATTGTTAAAGAAAGTTTCAGTAGATCCCTATGCTAATCAATCTAACTTATAAGCACCACCAATTTAAAAACAAAAGCCAATGTACTGGAGGAGAAATTAATACAGAAAACAGAATTATTTTTAAAATGTATTTTTTTATCCATTGGTAAGAGTTAAAGAGCAGTATACCCATAAGAACAGGAAGCTATCAGAAAACTAAATAAGCACCTAAGAAAGAACATTTCTTGGAAATGGACAAGATACAGAACAAACATAACATTAAAAATGATTTACTTCATACATTTTATTATTTTTTAAAATTTGTACAAATTTATGGGGTGCAAGCGCAATTTTGTTATATGCACAGACTGTACATGAAATCAGGGCTTTTGGGGTATCCTCCACCTAAATAACATACACTATATCCATTAAATTTTATTTTAACAGAGGGGATAGGTGAGAGCAGAAGGGGTATATATATGCACAGAAAAAGTCCGAAAAGATATCATCAAACTTAACAGCGTCCACCTTTGGAGAAAGGAAACGGGGGACTAGATTTTTAAAATATTACTATTAGTAAGCACTATATTATATTGCTTTTGTAATAACTAATAAAATAGTTTTAAACCTATTGTATTACAGAGTGTCTACTTTTCCACTTTGAGGAACAGCACTGAAATACAAAGAAAACAAGCCATCTCATCCTATATGAGACATTAGAGGACATATCATGTAACTGTTAAAAACAGGGGGAACGAGAGAAACCTGCATTCAAATTCTCACTCTGCCCCTTCCTGGAAGTGTGACCTTGAGCAATGTTTTTAACCTTTCTAAACTTCATTTTTACCATCTGTAAAATGGGGATAAGGTTGTTTTGACGATTAAACAGTACTTTTGTTATGTTTATAATATGGCACCTGACACAAAAATCAAACATAAGTGTTAGCTGCCCCCCAACTCCACCCCCTGAAAAACAATTCACTAATGCTCACCTCCAGGATCTCGATCTGGATTGTATTCTAAGGCATTACTACAGATTAAATCAATATCTCTCAAATAGTCTTTCACAGTTAGATACTTGTGTAGGTCAATTTTACTGATTACAGATGAAAGGTCCATTGGTTGCTTTATTACCGTGACATAATCAGGAACCTAAAATTCAAGCAAATGACCAGATCACAAAATTAACTGTAAATATAACAGGTGACTCAAGTTTCTCTGCCAGGCAATATCGGGGATAGAGAATAAATATGTAAGAGATTATTATATATTTAACATAAAACCTTTGACTTCATCTAAGGCTATTTGTTTTGTATTTGTTTCTTATTCTTGGGCAGCTGTATTCTCCAGTAACATCCTATATTCTTTCCTCATCCAATTGCCACCAGTGCTTCAGGGCAACTTAAGATCTGGCTCTCCAGATCTCTTCCAATTGTGAAGGTCATAATAATATCATGTGGCAGTGACATTCTTGGTCAGCTCATTCCTATAATCCCCAGCATTTCGGGAGGCTGAGGCAGGAAGATGCTTGAGGCCAAGGGTTTGAGACTAGGCTGGACAACATAGCAAGACTCTATCTCTGCAAGATTGCAGTGAAAGATGAGATTGTGTCACTGCACTCCAGCCTGGGCAACAGTGAAGCCCCAACCCTAAAAAAAAAAAAAAAAAGCTGGGTGTGGTGGCTCATGCGTTTTGGGAGGCTGAGGCGGGTGGACCACCTGAGGTCAGGAGTTCAAGACCAGCCTGGCCAACATAGAGAAACCCCATTTCTACTATAAATACAAAAATCAGCCGGGCGTGGTGGTACATGCCTGTAGTCCCAGCTGCTTGGGAGGCTGAGGCAGGAGAATCGCTTGAACCCAGGAGGTGGAGGCGGCAGTGAGACGAGATTACGCCATTGCACTCCAGCCTGGGCAACAAGAGTGAAACTCCATCTCTAAAATAAATAAAATAAAATAAGACATTCTCAATTACTTCTAGAATGTTTAGGTTGGGCAGACAGACGTAGTTGTCTGCCGGAAAGGAAAATGTTTCATCCCGCTCTTAAAGTCTCCATGTGCTTAGGACACTAACCTGGTACATGTTTCCAAATAGAGGAAACTAGTTCAGAGTGTGGGCAGAACCACATAAACTCTTCAAATATCCTCTGATTGTGAAGTATTATGGCCTAGAACACATTTGATCCAAAGATTAAATTAATACCTCATCAGGGTCAACAGGCTTAGTAAACACTCGGAATCGCTTGTCAATAGCCAGCCTATGTGTAACATTTCTTAAGAAAATCCTCAGTTCTCTAAATGTGTCTTCTTCTTGTTCTTCTAGTCGTTTCACTTCTTCTGCTGTCAGTAATCTTGGCTCAGGTGGTGGTGCTACCGGTAATACCTCCAAAGCCTGCAAAACTTCACATGGATGGAAAAGTTTAGTTACTATTCCTCCATAATATTGAGGGTGACAAGTGATTTAGTGAAAACAGAGCCAGGATTTGAGGGATTATCTTCTATAAATATTCCAGGAATCCAAGGATTTGGAATACAAAAGCACTACCATAATCTCTAACCCTATATCCCCTCCAGAAATCATTAGTAACTTGTAATTTGGAATGCTAATTCCTAAAAGTCATCATCTCTGTTCCATTTTAAGATAATTTAAGAGGCTATTAAACTTTGAAAATGCATTATTTCCAGGACAAAAATATTCTAACTATAAAATGCCTTTTTTTTTTTTTTTTACTAGTTTTGAACTAATACAAATGTATAATATATTTCAAATATAACAAAAGGTTATTTTGTTTAAATAGATATACAATGAGTACTCAGGATAAAAAAAGGAATATTAGAGTTCTGCCATTATGAGCTGACAAACTACTAAGGGAGTAAGAGACATAATCATATCACTGTAATGTCATATTAGTAGTATTTTAAAAGTATGATGGGTCATAAAGGCAGAAGCCATTCACTATGCACATATAAGTAAGGAAAGTCTTGATAATAAAGAATAAATGAGGTATACTAAAAAAATAAGTATTTAGTCAGGCATGGTGGCATGAGACCGCAGTCCCAGCTACTTGGGAGGCTGAGGTGGGAGGATTGCTTGAGCTCAGAAGGTTGAGGCTATAGTAAGCTGTGATCATGCCACTTCACACCAGCCTGGGTGACAGAGCGAGACCCTGTCTCAAAAAATAATAGTATTTTATAAGAAAAAAGGTGGGGCGTGGAGGGCTGAGCAGAACACAAGTGCCCAAAATGAGCTTAGAAAGACAGATTGGGGCTATGCTATCAAAGACCTCGTGTACCTTAAGAACTTTAGTCCATTTTAATGGGAAGCATAGAGATTTAAATTTTTTTTTTTTTACTTTTTAGGGATATGCTTAAGTCAAGGACAGAGATTTTTAATCAGTAAATGCATCAACCTCATGAGTGAGGTTTTGAGCTTGTGTTATCAGACACAGGTCAACGCCATTAACTATTTCATTACCACTTTCTCAAAATTATTAAGTATAAACTTTGATATAGAAACTAACCTGCTTTCTTTTTTGATATAGGAGACTTAGCAGCTTGTTTTAGAATTAAATCTTCAAAAAATTTTGTCCGTTCTTCTTTACCCGGTAACTGGACATTAAAAATCTCTCCATAATCACGGATAAACAATTCTTGCACCTTAAAAAGGAAAATAAATGTAATTTATATCATATATACAGATGATCCCCAAATTACAATGGTTCAATTTATGATTTTTAAACTTCACAACAGCATGAAAGTGATATGTATTCAGTCTTCATTATGACCCTCCACTTACAATCAGGTTATGCCCAGATAAACCCATCATATGTCAAGGAGTTCTTGACATATGAGCTCTTTGACAGTATATAACTCCTTGATAGTATATAAACATGTATATCTATCTATCTATAGATAGATAGATATCTATAGATATAGATATGCAGTATATATACACACACATACATATGAAATGCATGTTTTAGTCATTTAATACAATAGTAGGTTATTATACACATTTTAAATGACAATCTAAATTGTATAATAAGTTCTTTTTTAAACAAGTTTTTTAAGAATGTTGGATTGATGTATAAACCATGTTTACAATAGACTAGGAACGAAAAATCACGAGAACTCAAGAATCCACACTACAATTAATAAAGAAACTGACTTGATAATATTTTACTTTTTTCTTTTCTTTTTCTTTTTTTTTTTTAAACAGACAGGGTCTCCCTCTGTCACTCAGGCTGGATTGCAGTGGCACAATCATAGCTCACTGCAACCTCAAACTGGGCTCAAGCAATCCTCTGGCCTCAGCCTCAAGTGGCTGGGACTACAGGCGCGCACCACCACACCCAGCTAATTTTTAAACTTTTTGTAGAGACAGGGTCTCCTTGTATTGCCCAGGCTGATCTCAAATTCGTGGGCTTAAAATTAGTTTTTAAAAATGACATAATAACTGTACATGGGGTACATACTGATGTTGCGATACATATAATGTATAGTGATCAGATCAAGGTAATTAGCATTATCTGTCTTCTCAAACATTTACCATTTCTTTGTATTGGAAACATTCAACATCCCTCTTCTAGCTACTCAGAACTATATAATCTTTTTCTTCTTTTTGAGATGGAGTTTTGCTCTTGTTGCCCAGGCTGGAGTGCATGGTGCTATCTTGGCTCACCAAAACCTCCGCCTCCCGGGTTCAATCAATTCTCCTGCCTCAGCTTCCCGAGTAGCTGGGATTACAGGCATGTGCCACCATGACCAGCTAATTTTGTATTTTTAGTAGAGACAGAGTTTCTCCATGTTGGTTAGGCTGGTCTCGAATTCCCGGACTTCAGGTGATCCACCTGCCTCGGCCTCCCAAAGTGCTGTGATTACAGGCGTGAGCCACTGCACACGGTCTAGAACTATATAATTTTGTTAACTATAGTCATCTTATAGTAGTACTCGGTACTTGGAACACATTACATCTTAAGAATACTTTTAAATCAAGAAGACATGGTATTCTTTAACTGAACAAATTGTTCTAACATGTGAATATTTTCTCTCCTACACTTCTTGTTTTTACCTCCCATAAATCCCATGAGATCTTAACCTATCTCCTCCATTTCTTTTATTTATTTCTTCATGCTTTTCAAGTCTTTGTACTTTTGTATCACATACTGTAAGAATTACTGGTCTCATGATCTTCCACTTTGCTAATTTGCTCTTCATCTGTGTTAGCTCCCTTCTCAGCCTATAAAGAATTTTATTTCCTTTTTTTTTTTTTTTTTTTGAGACGGAGTTTCACTCATGTTACCCAGGCTGGAGTACAATGGCGCAATATCGGCTCACCGCAACATCTGCCTCCTGGGTTCAGGCAATTCTCCTGCCTCAGCCTCCTGAGTAGCTGGGATTATAGGCACGCACCACCATGCCCAGCTAATTTTTTGTATTTTTAGTAGAGACGGGGTTTCACCGTGTTGACCAGGATGGTCTCAATCTCTTGACCTCATGATCCACCCGCCTCGGCCTCCCAAAGTGCTGGGATTACAAGCTTGAGCCACCGCGCCCGGCTTTATTTCCTTTTTACAGGGGTTATTTCATTTGTCTCCAATTGGTTACACAGTTTGTTGGTGATACATGGACATTATTCATGAGGTTGTCCTTCCTCAAATGTTTATTTATAACCACATCTTTGCTTTTAAAATTTCTGATTGTCCATAGGTGCTATTTCTGTTTATTCTAGCTTCTACCTCCAGTGACTATGAAAGCTAGTCTACACTAGAAGTAGAAATGTGCCTACAGTTTGTCTTGTGGGCACAAAGGCTCCCCATTTCTCCTGATATCAGCAGTCATATATAAGCTCTGTTATACTAGTCCTGGGGCACAACCACCCTGCTGACTACTGCTTGGTATAGGGACTGGAAGTAGAAGAAAGCCAATTACTCCAGGGTTGTCCAAAGGCTTTTTTTGAGACAGGGTTTGCTCTGTCACCCAGGCTGGAATGCAGTGGCATGATCTTGGTTCAATGCAACCTCCACCTCCTGGGTTCAAGCGTTTCTCATACCTCAGCCTCCTAAGTAGCTGGGAATACAGGTGTGTGCCACCATGCCCAGCTAATTTTTGTATTTTTAGTAGAGATGGGGGTTTGTCATGTTGGCCAGGCTGGTCTTAAACTCTTGACCTCGCCGGGCGCGGTAGCTCAAGCCTGTAATCCCAGCACTGTGGGAGGCTGAGGCGGGTGGATCACGAGGTCAAGAGATCGAGACCATTCTGGTCAACATAGTGAAACCCCATCTCTACTAAAAATACAAAAAATCAGCCGGGCATGGTGGTGCGTGCCTGTAATCCCAGCGACTCAGGAGGCTGAGGCAGGAGAATTGCCTGAACCCGGGAGGCGGAGGTTGCGGTGAGCCGAGATCGCGCCATTGCACTCCAGCCTGGGTAACAAGAGCGAAACTCCGTCTCAAAAATAAATAAATAAATAAATAAAAATAAAAAATAAAAAAATGCCGGGCGCGGTGG
>NW_022436943.1:46717246-46756460 GCF_009761245.1 Sapajus apella
AAAAAAAAAAAAAAAAAAAAAGAAGTGGAAGGTTTGTGCTTGCTTCAGCAGCACATATACTAAAATTGGAATGATATAGAAGATTAGCAGGACCCGTTTCTAAGTTAAAATAAAAACTGAAAGCCTCCATCAGTAAGTTGATTTTTAGGAGTCAGAGCTAACAAGAGTGTAAGAAAGTGTTTCAACATCAGTGCAGTATTCACATTAAGGAGACAGTGCAGAGTGTAAAACTAGATCGTTAAATAAACTGAAAACCTTTAAGGACCTTCCCCACTCGAAGAGTTTATAATATATACGTAATATTCATTTCCTATGAATTCATTTCCTTATGCAGTTTTCATAATCAATTATTATTATTATACAGAGCCATCAGGCACACAATCTGATCCCTTGATAATGCTGGCCTCCTTTCCTCCCAGATTGCTCCTCACTCACTCTGCTCTATCACCCTGGCCTTCTTGCTATTTTTCCAACATGCCAGACACAGATCTGCCTCAGAGCCTCTGCAGTTGCTTTTCCCTCTGCTAGGATCTTTTGTCCTTCAGCTACTCCAATGGTTCACTACCTTACCTTTTCCACGTTTTTCCTCAAATATCATCTCTCTCTTTTTTTTTTTTTTTGAGACGGAGTCTCGCTCTGTCTCCCAGGCTGGAGTGTAATGGCATAATCTCGGCTCACTGCAATCTCTGCCTCTTGGGTTCAAGTGATTCTCCTGCCTCAGCCTTCTGAGTAGCTGGGATTATAGGTACACACCACCAAGCCGGGCAAATTTTTGTATTTTTGTATAGATGCGGTTTCACCATGTTGGCTAGGCTGCTCCTGATCTCCTGACCTCAGGTGATTCACCCACCTCAGCCTCCTGAAGTGCTGGAATTACAGCGTGAGCCACTGTGCCCGGCCACATATCTTCTTACTGAGGGCTTATCTAGTCTATTTCATACTGTGACCTACCCATACTCTTTTGATACCCCTTAGCTAAACTTTTCTCCACTATAGTATTATAAATTTTTAAAAACTTCTCTCCCCTACTCAACGAAAATGTTAGCCCTATATGTGTAAGGACATACATTTTTGTCTGTCTTATTCACTGATATATCTCTAGTGCCTAGAACCATGCCTGGTAGAAAATAAGCACTCAATAAATATTCCTTTAATAAGTATTTGAGCTTATCTTTCTATTAGTGTTCTAAAAACTACAAACCATTCTGTCAAAGGTGTGGAAAAAAAACATCAAATTCATTCATTAAAAGAAAATATACAGAAGCCTATAGTATGCTTGTTATGTGCTCTATGGACACAGAGGTGGGAAAAAAGTCCCTAATTTCATGTACTTTACATTTTGATAGCAGAAAGAGAGTCATGCAAATCAATATTTAATGGCAGGGGGCAATAAAAATAAAGCAGGAAAAACAGAAAAGAGTGTGATAGGCAAAAGAGCTATTGCTATTATTGAGAAATGCTGATCAAAGAAGACCTCTCTGAGGTGTTATCTGAGCAGAGATCTGAGAAAAGTAAAAAATGAAATTAAAAAAAAAAAAAAGAAATAAAAGTAAAAAATGATGCCAGGGAAGTATTTAAGAGAAGAGTATTCCAGGCAGAAGCAGCATGGCCTTTTGTTCACTATTGGCAGTTGTCTAAATTGGCACAAACTTGAATGAGTAATTTAGTTTGTTAAAACTTGTAAATGTAAAATACCCTTTGATTCAGCTACAACTATTCCACTTCTAGGAATCAATACTAGAAAAATCCATATACTAGTGCTCATACTAAATAAAATACAAATATACTCACTATCACAGTTCAGCAGGAAAAAAACTGGAAAACAACCAAAAAACCTATCAACAGGACTTTGAATAGCCATGAAGCTCTTCAAGAGACTTTAGCACTAGCAAATACACAAGATGTATTTACTGTTAAGTGAATAAAGCAAATTACAGAATAGTATGTATCATACAACCCCATTTTTTAAGAGAAAAAATTTACATATCCTTAATATATATACATATACCGTTTTACCCAATGAGCACATATAGCAAATAGTTAACAATGGTATCTTCGATAAGAAAACTTACCCTTTAATTCACTTCTGCAGCATTTGAATTTTTACAATAAGTTACTATTATTTTGGTACAAACAGCTCTCTTTTTAAAATATAATGACTCCCCCCCACATAAATTACCTCTTCTGGCAAGGCAGAATGGGGTTTGTCAGAAGTTGCAAGTAGTAAAACTGGAGCAAATGAAGGAATATTCTGTAATAATGTAGTAAATGTGGCTTTAAGTGTCGGTCCAACTATTTCCCACCACAAGTGGATATGAGGAACATACACTATACTTGGTGCTGTTCTCTTAGCTTCACGAATCACCTAGCAGGTAGGGAACAAAACAAATTCAGTTAGACTCAGCATGTTAATAATGCTAGTTCTATCAGTCTTAAACAACGTTTAACCTCCCAGAAGTATCACATAAAGTCCTCAAGTTTTTAAAATGCTTCTCCAAAATCCCACAATCTTATTTTTAAATGTTAAGTTTCATTTTTTTTGGAAAACAATTTCTTCAAGCAACTAGAAAACAGTTGGAGAAATCTAGAAGATTTTTCTGTTGTGGTAATCAAAAGTAAACAAAACAACAAATATAAAATATTTTTATATTAAAAAAAGTTAATATAAAAATACCAAAACAGAAACTGCAGTACATCTGAGTACTAACTAAGGAGCAGTCACCATTTGAAGTACTTTACTCATTTAATTCTCACAACAGCCATATGAGGCAAGTACTATCATCTCCATTTTCCAAATTGGAAAATTAGAGAGATCTAACAACTTTACTAAGGTCATGAAGATATTAAGGGTGAATGTGGGCTTTAAACTCATTCTTTTTAATGACTAAGCAATCATGCATAATTCTATTTTGTAAACCTGAAGTTACAAATCAGAAAGACAAAAAAAAATTAGGCAATTTTAGCTTTTGTCTCTGGAAGGCTGTTTTGTCTTCTATTTTGTTTGGGCACCAATAAATTACCTGGGCACATGTTTCTTCAGGGGATGTAGCACTAACTCCAAAAAGAACAGGAATGTCTAATGTATGTACAGTAAATTTTTCCAAAGCATGAATGACAGCTGGTGCCAAGTGAGAACCTTGCCCAAATCCTGGTTCTCCTACTATCAACATCCTTGGTCGAAAAGACATAGGTTGGTAACAAGCATTTCTGAAAGAGAAATGATTAATAAGCTATGTTTTAGAAAAAAACAAAGTTTAAATTCAATCCCTAAATTGTCACCTATAAACTCTCATATGTAAAAAGTCTTGCCAATAAGGCCAACCAATTATAACAACATGGTTCACATAGTTTCTGGAAACAACTGATCCCCATAGATATTTAGGAATATTTTTATAGACTGTAATTCCTACTATTGTGACAATTATAACAACAAAAAATTTCTGGTACTTTAAATAAAAAACAGATTGGTTAGCATTTTTTTACTTTTTCTACCATAATCTCACTTATTTTTAGAAAATTACACATGCAAAAAAATTGATTTGCAAGAAAAATATACCTATTCAAATGAAGAAAGTTAAAATTGTCTTTTGCCTTATTAGAAGATTTCTGAGAAAGTCCATTTTCATGAACTGATGGAACATCATCATCACTGTAAGCTAAGTCACTTTCTAGCAGAGGGCAAGAAATATCTATAAAACCAAAAAATTGTACATTAGTAACTTTCGGATTGCAAAGCAAATCTTTACTGCTTCAGTTCAAGTCAGCATACTTCAATGAAATTTTTTCAAAGAATCAAAAATATTTGTGTAGATACGAATTCAGTAAACGTAAAAATACATCCCAAACTTACAACAAATTAAGTTAAAGGCAATCCATGGAGTAAATTTCCTTCAAATATCCCAGGTAAGGCATTACCAAATTCTTCTCAGAGATTCTTTTAGAAAGAAATATTTCTAGTATGTGCAAAACATTTCACTTTACTGATTATAAAAACTAAATGGTTAGCCAAGTTTTATACCTGAGTCTAATGTTTTATTTTTTCTGATTTCTGCATGTGGAAATACTCTCTGTAGGGCTTCTAAGATCTTGTCAACCGTGCTTTGCAGGAGTGGTTTCACAATGGTGGACAGTGCCTGCCCAGGTGACGTCACAGCTCTTTGGGAGGCTGGTATCATCTTTTGCATAGCTACCTCGAAATCCTTAGCTGAGATATTAATTGAAGAGAGATCCAGCTGCAGTTTCTCACTAGTGGTATAGATCTGTGGGTAGCGTCGTCGTAGAGCACATAAAGCAGCTTCAGCACATATTGATTTAATATCTGCTCCACAGTATCCTATTCAAAGCAACCAGGGGAAAAAAAGAACCAGCCGACCAAACAGAGAAACACAAAACTCTATTAGCAGGACCATGGTTAAAAGAAAGTTAAAAATCAGCCTATCAATATAGTTAGCAAATATTTAAGAGTAATAAGACCAAAATCTCTTTTACCCAGTAAACTTATAGGGTAGTAACAGCCATCAACAATCAATCAATTTTTACGAGTGCACTACACAAGCACTAAGTATAGCACAGAGGTCAAGAGCAAGAGTTTTAAAGCCACATAGACTAGGTTCAAATTCCAGTTTGTCATTTACTAGCTATGTGACCTTACAAAATTCACATAATGCTCTCCAGCCATTTCTTCATCTGTGGAGATATTGCTACGTACATCACAGGAACAATGTGAGAATTACATGAAATAATACATGTAGAATGCTTAACAGGATGACTAGGAAATGGTCAGTAAAGAATAGCTATTATAATAATACTATTAATATACTGATGACATAAAAATATATTGTATTTTATACAATTAAATACTCTGCTCCTGATGGCCAATTTGTCAAATATCTCTATTTAATATCAAGACTTTGTGAGAAGAAAATGCCATAAACAAGATGATAAGAAACACATATTTAACCTTGTAGTTCTTTATTAATTTGGTGCAAAAGTAATGGCGGTTTTTGCCATTACTTTTATAGGCAAAAAGTGCCATTACTTTTGCAACAACCTAATACAATTTGTTTCATATTTGAAATAAATGTAACATTTCTTTTAATTGCTTAAAACAATGTTTACCAACACAGTTTTCTGCTAGCTCTTCTAAAAATGTGTCCAGTGGTTTGGGATTCCAATCCCTGGTGTGAATCTTTAGAATTTCTTTTCGAGCCTATGAATAAAAACAATTTATTTTTTTACAACTATTAATAAGTGCTACTCAGATTACATTAATTTCAATTAAAAATACTTCTGATTATCTAAAATTCTGAAGTGACCAGTACTTAATAGTGGCCAGTGTGGTGGCTCATGCCTGTAATCCCAGCACTCTGGGAGGCCAAGGCAAGGTGGATCACTTGAGGTCAGGAGTTTGAGACCAGCTTAGCCAACATGGTGAAACCCCTTCTCTACTAAAAATACAAAAATTAGCTGGGTATGGTGGTGTGTGCATGTAATTTCAGCTACTCAGGAGTCTGAGGCCTGAGAATCACTTCAATCCCAGGGGTGGAAGTTGCAGTGAGCTGAGATTTCGCCACTGCACCCCAGCCTGGGTGACAGAGCAAGACTCCATCTCAAAACAAAAAACAAAAAACAAAAACCAATATAAATAGAAATATGAAAGTGAAAATAAGAAAAAGGATGTACTTTTAAGAGTTTAATGAACTTAGTCTCATTATTAAACATATTTGCATTTACAGCACTAAAGTTATATTTGTCATAGACATAAGAGAACTACTAAAGAAGCTATTCATTCTAGCGCATATTTAGAGCTGCTTTTAAAAGTACAGATAGCTCCACACATATTTTTCTCTTTGGTTCCCGGAAGATTAAGTAGACTTAAAAAAACAGAGTACGACTATATGATGGTATTCATGAAAAAGCCAAGGCTAACAAACTGGCTAAGGGTTGATTATGAATTAAGTCACATGTTCTGAAGCAAAACTTACAACATCCAAAGGCTATGCTCAAATTGAAAACATTTTAAAGAGTAATTGTGGGAAGGCATTATTGTATTTAAAGAAAAGAGCAAAAATTTGTCCCCATTTGAGTTGTTCACTAACAACTATCACTTGACAAAACCATGATACAAAACCCAAGAATTTCAAAATTTTTACTATGCCAACACTTATTACTAATAAACAGCAACATACTTTGTCAAAATTTGAGTGACATTAAATTCTTACCTCTTTATCAGGTAGGCTAAAAAGGAATTCTCTGTCAAAGCGACCAGGCCTTCGTAAAGCAGGATCTATAGAATCTAGTCTGTTGGTGGCACCAATGACCACAATTTCCCCTCTGCTGTCCAATCCATCCATAAGAGCTAGCAGGGTGGAAACGATAGAACTAAATTTTAAAAATAAGAGAGAAAAGATTAATATTATGAACACAGTCTATATCATTAATATTTTCTTCTTTTGGTAAGATTTAATGCATTACACATGTGAAAAAAGTTTCTCACGGCACCTATTTCCAATGGATTTAAAAAAATCTGTAACATACTAAATGGCACACAGAAATGGAAATCAGTGGAAAACAGATGGTCATTAGAGCGCCACAAATGAATCCTAGAAGACATTTCATAAAGCCTAATTTCACAAAAGATCTTTTTTTTTTTTGTTTTTTTTTGTTTTTGAGACGGAGTTTCGCTCTTGTTACCCAGGCTGGAGTGCAATGGCGCGATCTCGGCTCACCGCAACCTCCGCCTCCTGGGTTCAAGCAATTCTCCTGCCTCAGCCTCCTGAGTAGCTGGGATTACAGGCACGCGCCACCATGCCCAGCTAATTTTTTGTATTTTTAGTAGAGACGGGGTTTCACCGTGTTGACCAGGATGGTCTCGATCTCTTGACCTTGTGATCCACCCGCCTCGGCCTCCCAAAGTGCTGGGATTACAGGCTTGAGCCACCGCGCCCGGCTACAAAAGATCTTAAGAGTTCCCAAACAATATACAACATCAAAGAGAAAAAAAGGGGCAAGGTATGATAGCTTATGCCTGTAACCCCAGAACTTGGGAGTCAGGAAGGGTACTTGAGGCCAGGAGTTTGAGACCAGCTTGGTCAACATAGGGAAACCCCGTCTTTATTTAAAAAAAAAAAAAGAAAGAAAGAAGAAAAAAAATTAGCCAGCATGGTGACATGACATTTGCCTGTAGTCCTACTATTGGGGAAGCTGAGGTTTTATGTAGTCAGACAAGATTGCACCACTGCACTACAGCCTGGGTAACAGACAGAGCAAGACCTTGTCTCTTAAAAAAATACAAAAGAAAAGAAAAATAAATATCTAAAGAAAAAAAGTGCTGGTAGTACCAGGGAGGACACACAGTATCTAAAAATAATAAAATTTCCATTGTATATACATTATCAAAAGACACCAAAATAAAACAGAATGTACATAAATCATAACAGAATTTTAATTACATTTTAAACTTTTTAGTATAAAGACAGAATAGTAAAATGATCTCCAAATCTCCATCACTCAGCTTCAATAATTATCAGTATGCCTTTTTTAATGTCTTTACCTGTCCGCTTTTAAAAAGAAAAGCAAAATAAAACCTGGGACACATACTTTAATTCGTAAATATTTCATGTAAGTACTTCATGTATGTATTTCTAAGAGATAAGGACTTACAACAAACCCAACAGTATCATCATCCTAAAGTAAATGACTAATTTGTTAACATCTACTACTCAATTTTCCTTGATTGTCTCACAATATCTGTTTACATTTGACTTAGTCATTCCAGGATCCACACACTACTACACTTGATCATCTGTTACTCAATTTCTTGATAATTCCCATTGTCCCTCTCACTTTTTTTGCCTCCTCCATGCCATTTATTTATTGAAGAAACTTGGTCATTTGACTTGTAGAAGTTCCTTCCCACATCCCAGACTGGGCTGACTGCTTGCTGATAAGGTCATTTAAGTTGCCCCTCTATCTTTCATGTTTTCTGGAAACTGGTAGCTAGATCTAGAAGCTTAATGGATGCTGGCTAAACCATTTGGGGTGGCATTTTTCAAAGAAAGATACCATGTACTTCCTATTATATCCCCACAGGAGGCACCTAATACCAGTTTCCCATTTAAGGTCAATCAGCGGGTTAAGTTTAGGTCAAGTGTTATCAGTTTGTTCCGCCCATTATAAATATCCCCATCAACCTTCTTTTCTATCTTATTGCTTGAGTGGCCACTGATAATTATTGTTTAGATCAAGGTTTCCCAAATTAGCACTACTGGCATTTTGGGCCAGATAATTATTTGTTGTGGAGAGCTGTCCTGTATGTGTAGGACATTTAACAACATGTCTGGCCTTCATCTACCAGATGCTAAGTGGCTTCCCCTATCAGTTGTGAAAACTAAAATTGTCTCCAGATATCTGTCCCTGGGGGAGGGGGACGGGATCATCCCTGGTTAAGAAAACGACAGGTCTGGATCCACTGTTTCATAAGAGGCTGCAAAATGATGACTTTCTAATTCAATCATTGCTCATGCATTTGTTAGCTGTGATTTTCCTATAAACAACTATATTACTTTATCAACTGCTGAAATACCCTTGATCATGGCCTGTATAAGACATGCAAAAGAAATGTTTGATTCCTTCTGCTAGCAATTTTCAGAGTAGTAGGACATAACTCAGCAACCTTGGGTAACCAGTTGAATTTTAAAAAAACGTTATTAAAAACTGATAATTTTTAAGATCTTGGTGTGTTCCCTGCCAGCAGTGGGGGCAGGGGTTGGTGGTGATGGGGAGAAGGCTCACCCTGCACTTTCTGGTTCCCCTGGCTATCTCCTCCCGTGAGCTCCTTGCTCTCCCATGCCCTGTTGTACCTATGCAACAATCCTGCACGATCTGCACATGCACCCCAGAACCTAGGCGGGCAGATCACAAGGTCAACAGATCAAGACCATCCTGGCCAACACGGTTAAACCCTCTCTCCACTAAAAATACAAAAATTAGCTGGGCATGGTGGCATGTGCCTGCAGTCCCAGCTACTTAGGAGGCTGAGGCAGGAGAATTGCTTGAACCAGGGAGGCGGAGGTTGCAGTGAGCCAAGATAGCCCCACTGCACTCCAGCCTGGCGCCTGGCAACAAAGCAAGATTGTCTCAAAAAAATAAATTAATTAATAAAAATAAAAACAACAACAATAACAACAAACCAGAGAAACAGCTGGGTGTGGTGGTGCATGCCTGCAGTTCCAGCTACTGGGAGGTTGAGGTGGGAGGATTGCTTGAGCTAAGGAGATCAAGGCTGCAGTGAGTTGTGATCGTGGCTACTGCACTCCAGCCTGGGTAACAGGGTAAGATTCTGTCTCAGAAACAAAAACAAGGCCTTTTGCAGTGGGTCACCTGTAATCTCAGCACTTTGGGAGGCCAAGGTAGGAGGATCTCTTGAGGTCAGAGTTCAAGACCAGCCCGGACAACATGGCAAAACCTCATCCCTACTAAAAGTACAAAAATTAGCCAGGAGCGGTGGCACACACCTGTAATCCCAGCTACTAGGGAGGCTGAGGCATGACAGTCACTTGAACCTGAGAGATGGAGGTTGCAGTGAGCTGAGATCATGCCACTGTACTACAGCCTGGGTGACAGAAACTCTGTCTTAAAAAAACAAAACCAACAACAGCAACAACAAACCAAACCAAAACCAACAACAACAAAAAACCAACAACATAAAAAACTTGATGGTTTTTAGGTATTTAACACATTTCTACCTATTGTAGTCATTATTTTTTGATGCTCAAATTGTTTAATCTTTGGCCAGTGAGAGATCTGTCAAAATTGGCTCCTATGTCATTCAAGTACAATTCCATTATTATTTTTTTTTAATTCCTTTTTGCTTTCAGGCATTACAAGGTGTTCCAGGATTGTCTTGCTCATTTCTACTTCATTGTTACAATCCACCATCGCTCCTGAGTCCTAATATTTAGAGACCACACTCAGGGATGGATATTAATTGCTACCGGACTTGATTGTTTTTAAGCCTTTTTATATTGTCCAGGGTTAAGAATTTTTTTCTTAAAAAAACAGAAACAAAAAACGTCATCATAAGTTTCTATTGATATTTACAATTCAAAGTAAAGTCCTTCAGAGTTTTAGGCTGAGTGCCTAAAACTGTAATCCCAGAACTTTGGAAGGCCAAGGCAGGCGGATCACCTGAGGTGAGGAGTTTGAGATCAGCCTGGGCAACATGGTGAAATCCTGTCTCTACTAAAAATACAAAAAATTAGCAGAGTGTGTTGGTGCACACCTATAATCCTTCAGCTAGGGAGGGGGAAGCAGGGGAATCGCTTGAACTCAGGGGGCAGAGGTTGCAGTGAGCCGAGATTGTGCCAATGCACTCCAGCCTGGGTGACAGAGCGAGACATTGACTCAAAAAAAAAAAAAAAAAAAGACTTTCAGAGTTTTAATTTGACTTATTTTACATTTATATCTTCTTTCTCTTAGGCTGAAAATATTACCTAATGACATTCACATAATTACTTATTTGCATTATTCTACAGTATTATTACTAAAATTAAGATACAGAATACAGTTTAATCATCTTCAGTGTGCTAAATTCTAAAACAGCTTAATTTAACTTAAATGTTTACTGTCAGAATTTTTAAGTTTTTTGTTAAAAAAAAAACTTGAATATGGCCAGGAGCGGTGGCTCATGCCTGTAATCCCAGCACTTTGGGAGGCCGAGGAAGGTGGATCGCGAGGTCAAGAGGTCAAGACCATCCTGGCCAACATGACGAAACCCCATCTCTACTAAAAATACAAAAATTAGCCAGGTGTTTGGCACGCGCTTGTAGTCGCAGCTACTTGGGAGGCTGAGGAGGAAGAAGTGCTTGAACCCAGGAGGCGGAGGTTGCAGTGAGCCGAGACTGCGCCAATGTGCTCCAGCCTGGCGACAGAGCAAGAATCTGTCTCAAAAAAACAAAACAAAACAAAAAACTTGAATACTGAATTTCTCTTAAAAATATAGCTATATTTGGCTGAGCGCGATGGCTCACGCCTGTAATCCCAGCACTTTAGAAGGTCGAAGCTAGCGGATCACCTCCAGTCAGGAGTTCAAGACCAGCCTTGCCAACATGGCGAAACCAAGTCTCTGCTAAAAATACATGGTGAAATCCCATCTCTACTAAAAATACAAAAAATTAGCCAGGCCTGTTGGTGTGCGCCTGTAATCCCAGCTACTTAGAAGGCTAAGGCAGGAGAATTGCTTGAACCCAGGAGGCAGAGGTTGCAGTGAGCTGAGATCATGCCACTGCACTCCAGTCTGTGTGACAGAGTAAGACTCTGTCTAAAAAAAAGAACAAAAAACACAAAAAACTAGTTGGGTGTGGTGGCAGGCACCTGTAATAACCCCAGCTACTTGGGAGGCTGAGGCAGAATTGCTTGAACCTGGGAGGCGGAGGTTGCAGTGAGTCAAGATCGTGCTGCTGCACTCCAGCCTGGGCAACAGAGCGAAACTCTGTCCCCCCAACCAAATATTTATATATAAAATACATTACATATTATAATACGTAATTATAGAGTTATATATTTTATATTTGACCAGGTGCAGTGGCTCATGTCTGTAATCCCAGCACTTTGGGAGGCTGAGGCAGGCTGATCATCTGAGGTCAGGAGTTTGAGATCAGCCTGAACAATATCGTGAAACCCCATTTCTACTAAAATACAAAAATTCAACCAGGCATGATGGGTCATACCTGTAGCCCCAAATACTTGGCAGGCTGAGGCAGGAGAATCGCTCACACCTGGGAGGTGGGGGTTGCAGTGAGCCAAGATGGCATGACTGCATTCCAGACTGAGCGAGAGAGTGAGACTCTGTTTCAAAAAAAATAAAAAATAAAAATAAAAATAAATACATATGTATTTGAGATAGCATAGTTTTGCTATAATTACTCTGTAATTTTTTTGTCAAAACTCCTTCAGTACCTTTGGAACTGTCCCAAAATACTGTTAAGTACTCAACTTACTTGATTACAAAGTGATAGAAGTATTGTTAATATGTTTCTCCTTGTTAGCACAATAAATATAGTAGGACCAATAATGAATGTGTCACAAATAAAAAGTTTATTTGATTACTAATAGGATATGCAGAGACAAAACTACTTTTACCATGGTACTTAACATTTATTTTAATTTACAGCAACAAGTAACATTGTTCATCATTAAGTTTAAAAGGCTATTAGAATATAGTAATCCTTGCTAGATGTTAGAAAAGCCAAAACCTACCTCTCAGTCACACACATCTTCTACGTTATCTACAATATAAAACAATACTACTAGCATATATGAAGGCATGCAAATATTTCCTTTTGGATATTCTAAATTAATTAAGCAATTATACATAATTAATGAGATCATTTAAAAAGACACACTGAAAAACTGAAATGAATTGGGACTAAAAGTAATTTAGCAATTACTAAAAGTAATTGAGACAGCAGCACTAGTAAAAGTGCTCCCTTGGATAAGCAACTAATCATGGAGGTTTGGGGTTCAATTCACCCATCTTTAAAATGAGGAGATTGATGTGATTTTGTTTGGCCCAGGCAATTTCTTAAAAGCATCCAAATTTGCTGGCAAAATTTGATACTTAACAATTTGAATATAAAATCTGAGGAAAAAAAATTGATTTTTCAAGACTGAGTCAGCCTCTGCACATCAGTAACAGTTCAGAGATAAAGACAACTGGATATGCTCTTGTGATAATTCAGTCACATTCCCCAACATGGCCCTACTCTTGCTATTAGCTTAACATCACTGGCCAGCAGACCTTTGTTTGTATCATGAGTTAAATATTCTGTAACCAAATTTTTTTTTTTTTTTTGAGACGGAGTTTCGCTCTTGTTACCCAGGCTGGAGTGCAATGGCGCGATCTCGGCTCACCACAACCTCCGCCTCCTGGGTTCAGGCAATTCTCCTGCCTCAGCCTCCTGAGTAGCTGGGATTACAGGCACGTGCCACCATGCCCAGCTAATTTTTTTGTATTTTTAGTAGAGACGGGGTTTCACCATGTTGACCAGGATGGTCTCGATCTCTTGACCTCGTGATCCACCCGCCTCGGCCTCCCAAAGTGCTGGGATTAGAGGCTTGAGCCACCGCGCCCGGCCCTTGTAACCAAAATTTTTAAACCATGCTTTACAGCACTCTGTCACTTGGAACAGGTTTACCTTTTTTTTCTTGAGAGGGAGTTTTGCTCTGTTGCCCAGGTTGAGTACAGTGGAATGATCTCAGCTCGCTGCAACCTTTGCCTCCTGGATTCAAGTGATTCTCCTGCCTCAGCCTCCCAAGGAGCTGAGATGATAGGTGTGCACCACCACACTCAGCTAATTTTTTTTTTTTTTTTTAGTAGAAACAAGAGTTTCACCACGTTGGCCAGGCTGGTCTCAACTCCTCACCTCAAGTGATCCACCCACTTTGGCCTCCCAAAGTGCTGGGATTACAGGCATGAGCCACTGCGCCCGTCCACACTTTTAATTTTTGTACTATATACTGGGGTTTTGCTACCAAGAAAAAGAACTACTAGCTTATAAAATTTCTTTCACCACTTAACATTCTATCTCTCACACGTCAATACCACTCAAGAAACAGAAATGTTGAAGTGCCATCAAGCAAGTTTTACCTGTGAATTTGATCCTGTCTGCTTGACCGTACTGGAGCCAGACCATCGATTTCATCAAAAAAAATAATTGATGGGCGCATCTGATAGGCCTAGAAAGTAGGTTGTGTGGTCATTTATTAGCATAAAAAGTTTCAAACACAGACTTGATATAAACCATTTTAATCAATTTTTATTCAAACATGCTTACCAGAATTTATAAATCTGAACACATGCTATTTCAATCAACTTTTCTCAAACTTGCTTGCCAGAATTTATTTATATATATATATATATATATCTAATTATATATATATATATATATCTAATTTATATACATATCTAATTTATATATATATATATCTCGGCTCACTGCAACCTCTGACTCCTGGGTTCAAGCAATTCTCCTGCCTCAGACTCAATTTATTTATAATTTATAATTTGAATGTAAGTTCCAATAACCATGTTTTAAGAATTCAAAGTAAATTATAATGACATCTGGTTTCATTTTCATTTTTAACTAGAAGTATTCAAAAGACACTCCACTGGTTATACACCTTAGATTTCATATAGCCATCGTTCCTGAACACACACAAAAACATCTGCTGAAGACTATAGAAATAAGACAAAGAATAGAAGATAGTGACATAGTCTTCCTCTATGTCAGGATGGGAAAACATTATCAAGATGCCACAGTTTTTATCCATTTCTGTAAACATAAAATTAAAAATAACCTCAGGAGAGTTCCAAAAAGAGACTTAAAAGCATTGGCAGCAATATGCCTCAGTAGATAAGAATGTATTATCTCACAATGGACTGTCAATACAATCTGGGATTTAAAAATGAAAGCCTTTCTAGGGTAGAACTAGTCTTCAACTCCCACACTGAGACATAATTCACTAACACTCTCTCTCCAAATATGAGATTACCAGTCTCTTCCTAGGTATGAGGCCTAAGACTCCAAAGAACTAAGATCCAATTATTTCTTTCTCTTCTTACTATAAAACTGTTCACTGTAGGTCAGTGTCATCTTGACATATAAAAGAAAATAATCTAGAAAGATTATATATTTAGTATAATTCTTCTGGGCTTATTCAGAACACTAGATTAAATATAGTATTAATCCTCTCACACATCTGCATAGATTACAGAACTATCCACATACATAAAATCTTAGTATCATACCTGATCAAATAGCAATCGTAGCTGTCTTTCAGATTCTCCTACCCATTTACTTAGACAATCAGCACCTTTCCTCATGAAAAATGCTACTCTTTTATCCCCTTGACTGCACTCATTGGCAAGTGCTCGGGCAACCAGAGTCTTTCCAGTTCCAGGTGGCCCATAAAACAAACAACCTCTGTAAAATAATACATTAACATTTTAGTAGTACATATAAAAAGCAGACTTTTAAAACAAAAATTATAAACCACTTTCATGATTCATTTAATTAGAAAATTTGGCCGGGCGTGGTGGCTCAAGCCTGTAATCCCAGCACTTTGGGAGGCCGAGGCGGGTGGATCACGAGGTCAAGAGATCGAGACCATCCTGGTCAACATGGTGAAACCCCGTCTCTACTAAAAATACAAAAAATTAGCTGGGCATGGTGGTGCATGCCTGTAATCCCAGCTACTCAGGAGGCTGAGGCAGGAGAATTGCCTGAACCCAGGAGGCGGAGGTTGCGGTGAGCCGATATTGTGCCATTGCACTCCAGCCTGGGTAACATGAGTGAAACTCCATCTCAAAAAAAAAAAAAAAAAAAGAAAATTAAAATGTGTAAGACAACTGAATTACTATATAGTTTCATGCCACAAAGCACAACTTAAAACCTGGGAGTTAATACTGACACTGTAAAATTAATATTGAAACTGTAAATAAAACTCTGAGACAAAATAAAAAATTCATTTATCATGTTCATCATATTACCTTACCCTGCATATGTAATCATATAGCACAATCATATAATTCAATTTTTATGGGAGAAAATATAAATTTATGTAAGATATAAGAAATGTGAAAGAAAATTCAAGAAATTTGTTCTTTTAATTCATTAAATTACTTTAACTAGGCAATTCCAGCATTTCTTGTAAGAAGTGAATGGTGGGCTGGGTGTGATGGCTCACATCTATAATCCCAGCACTTTGAGAGGCCGAGTCGGGAGGATCACCTGAGGTCAGGAGTTCAAGGCCAGCCTGGCCAACATGGTGAAACCCCATCTCTATTAAAAAAAGAAAAAAAAAAAAAAAAAAAAAAAAAAAGAAGTAAATGTTATTTAATAACTTCCTGACTTATTTTTAGAGATGGGGGTCTTGCAGTCACCTAGGCTGGAGTACAGTGGCACAATCATAGCTCACTGCAACCTCAAACTCCTGAGCTCAAGCAACCTTCTTGCCTTAGTCTCCCAAGTCACTGGAATCACAGGTGTCAGCCACCATGCCTGACACTAATTTTTTAAATTAAAAAATTTAATTTAAAACTCACCAATGTTTATCTGTGTTTGACATAGAGTATATCACTTTTCTTTTTTTTTTGGAGATGGAGTCTTGCTCTGTTGCCAAAGCTGGAGTACAATGGCTCGATACTGGCTCACTGCAACCTCCACCTCCTGGGTTCAAGCAATTCCCCTGCCTCAGCCTACCAGTAGCTGGGACTACAGGCACATGCCACCATGCCGGGCTAATTTTTTGTATTTTAGTAGAGATGGGGTTTCACCATGTTGCCCAGGCAGGTCTTGAACTCCTGAGCTCAGGCAATTCACCCACTTCGGCCTTCCAATGTGCTGAGATTACAGGCTTGATCCACCGTACCCTGCCTGGTATATTGTTTTTATGGTGGGGGGAAGCTTACCAATTTTTGAAAGTTTATTTAAATTACTGCTTCTATAAAGGTGATGCAGAGCGAAAAGCTGTATAATGAAAAGAGAAAAAGGGACTACGGCTTAAAAATGGGTTAATAAGGTATAAGAACTAAAAGCAGCAAAAATAGCACAGATTTCTGAGGAGAAATTCAAGAAAAGGAAAAAAAGAAAAAAAAAGAATAGCATAGATTTTCAGCTAAAATTAAAAATATAATTAAATTACCTTGGGGGTTGAATTTTAAATTTTTCAAAGACTTCTGGATAAAGTAATGGAAACACCACCATCTCTTTTAGAGCTGCTATATGATTAGACAGGCCACCAATGCTATCAAATCGTACCTGGTAATGGAAGTGAACATTTACATTCTTAGATTTGGAGTCCAGATTAAAGTGTCACCCCACACCTTAACTACCTAACCCACACATGGTCAACTAATAATATCTTGTGACCTGAAGATTAACAAAAAACATCTGTAAACGTTAGAGTTTTGACTAAAAAGAAAAATCATTGGTTCCTTTTTTAACTTTAAAACTAAAACAAAGCACACTATAGTTCGAGCATATGTTTGAAAACAGAGTACTCACTGAAGAATCTAGTTGCATTGGATCAACATCGGCAAGGCTTGCTCCAATTTTCATTCGATCTTTATAAATGCCTTTTAATTCATCTTTCCGAAAATTTAGTGGCAGACACCTATTTAAAAAGATTTTTTAAAACCACACAAACACATCAACTCACGTGCCTTTCCAAATTCCATGTTTGAATATAAATATTTAAGTTTAAAAAAAAATCTAAATTTCAACTGGAGCAATCTTAAGAAATGTATTTTAATTTCCTCGTTTTAATAGGTCTGGAACTTAAGTGTTAGAAATATTTATAGCTGAAGATTTGTTATGAAATTAAAGATATATAATCAAATAAAAATATCAAGATGCCACAGGTACCATAAAGTGATAATGGTGGTGAAATCAGACAGGACCAACCATCATTTTAATGGAGGTGTCTAACATAGGGTATTTACCATTTGCCAGACACTGTTTTAGTTTCAGGAGCTTTCTACAAATTAAGTCAATAAATCCTCACCACAGTCTTATGAGGAAGGTATTATTATTTTCCCTATTTTAAAACAAAACCAAGACATAGCAAGATTAACTAATTTGTCCAAGATCACCCAACTAGTAAATGGCAGGGCCAGGAATCAAACACAAGTGGTCTGTCTCTAGACCTGTAACAACTCTGTTATAATACCTCTCAGAAAAAATATTTGTAGTCTATCGGCATTTGGATCCAACATCAATCCTCTCAAGCATTCCTTAACTACTTCATTTTTTTGGTCTTTTTTTTTTTTTAAGACGGAGTCTCACTCTATCGCCAAGGCTGGAGTGCAGCAGGGTGATCTCGACTCACTGTAACCTCCGCCTCCTGGGTTCAAGCAATTCTCCTGCTTCAGCCTCCTGAGTAGCTGGGATTACAGGTACCCACTACCAACATCCAGCTAATTTTTTTTTTTTTTTTTGAGACGGAGTTTCGCTCTTGTTGCCCAGGCTGGAGTGCAATGGCGCGATCTCGGCTCACCGCAACCTCCGCCTCCTGGGTTCAGGCAATTCTTCTGCCTCAGCCTCCTGAGTAGCTGGGATTACAGGCATGCGCCACCATGCCCAGCTGATTTTTTGTATTTTTAGTAGAGATGAGGTTTCACTATGTTGACCAGGATGGTCTCGATCTCTCGACCTCGTGATCCACCCGCCTCGGCCTCCCAAAGTGCTGGGATTACAGGCGTGAGCCACCGCGCCCGGCCTAATTTTTGTATTTTTAGTCGAGATGGGATTTCATCATGTTGGACAGGCTGGAAGTTCCCTAACTACTTTCAAAAATAGTTATGGCCTGGCATGGTGGCTCACACCTATAATGTCACCACTTTGGGAGGCCGAGGTGGGCAGGTCACTTGAGGTCAGGAGTTTGAGACCAGCCTAGCCTCCATTCTAGTCTGAGTGATAGAAAGAGAACCTGTCTCTATAAAAAACAAAAAAGAAACAACAACAACAAAAAAACAAAAACCAAGCCAAGCACCTAAGCACTGAATTTTCATTCACTCAACCACATCTGTAAAATGAGAATAATCCTCACTCTGTCTCCCTTATGTAATTACTCGGAAAATCAAGTTGGTTAGTATATGTGGACTTATACTACAAGGAGTTATAAAATGAATGAGTAAAGCCTTCCCCTTTCCTTAAGAGTTCCTCAGAATTCTTGAATTAATTGCTTTAATTAAAAAAAAAAAAAAAAAAAAAAAAAAAAAAAAAAAAAAAAAAGAGTTCCTCAGAATTTATTATTATAAGCAAATAAACATGCATGAAATGATAAAACAAATGATTATTTCCTTAAGTCGCTGTTTGCCAAGAACCACTGTGGGCTGCATACAATGATTTGGCAAGCAGGCTGGACATGGTGGCTCATGTCTCTAATTCCAGAGCTTTAGGAGGATGAGGTAGGTTGATAACTTAAGGCCAGTACTTTGAGACCAGCCTGGCCAATATGGCGAAACCCCAACTCTACTAAAACTACTAAAATGAGTTAGCTGTGGTGATGCAAGCCTACAGTCCCAGCTACTTGGAAGGCTGAAGCAGGAGAGTCATGTGAACCCAGGAGGTGGTGGTTGCAGTAAGCCCAGCTCACGCCACTGTACTCCAACCTGGGCAACAGAACCAGACCCTGTCTCAAAAAAAAAAAAAAAAAAAAAAAAAAAGATCTGGCAAGAAATCATAGTCATATATTCTGACCTGTTATTCCCTTTCAACTATAGATATTTCTAACAAGACAGCCTTCTAGTTTATATATTAACATGTTGTGCAACTTTTCAATCAACCAGCCTATACTTATACCCAAATTATTCTGTTTTCTTATCAATTTTTAAAAAAGGTATCTGCTAGTTTTAAAAGGCATCAATATGGCACTTACCTATTGATAGCCCTATTACGACTCCTTTTTCTCCGCCTCTCAAAGTGCTGTTCATCTTCAGAAGAGGAAGATGAAGTCGAGTCACTACTGTGGATTGCATGCCTTCGTCTAAAGTAAAAAAGAAAATTGAAATCATGATAAGGGAGGACAGGAAAAAGAAAAGGCATAAGAAAAGCATCAGAAGGCCGGGCGCGGTGGCTCAAGCCTGTAATCCCAGCACTTTGGGAGGCCGAGGCGGGTGGATCACGAGGTCAAGAGATCGAGACCATCCTGGTCAACACGGTGAAACCCCGTCTCTACTAAAACTACAAAAAATTAGCTGGGCATGGTGGCGCGTGCCTGTAATCCCAGCTACTCAGGAGGCTGAGGCAGGAGAATTGCCTGAACCCAGGAGGCGGAGGTTGCGGTGAGCCGAGATCGCGCCATTGCACTCCAGCCTGGGTAACAAGAGCAAAACCCCGTCTCAAAAAAAAAAAAAAAAAAAAAAAAAAAAAGAAAAGCATCAGAAATATCTAAAGATCCAAAAAGGTTTATCACAAAATTAATACATTTGCTGACCCACTGACATAAACTTTGTTGGTTGAATCTTTCAAGGGGAATAAAAGACTTAAACAACTGAGAGGAAAGGAAAAAAGACTAAAGACCATGGCAGAGCTGAACGTCAAATGTTCATGAAGACAGGAGAAGAAGGCAGAGTGACTTCTTAGTCTTGATATAAATCAGTTATTCTCAAAGAGAAAGGTAGGTTAAGAGGGTAGTAGAATATTAGGGGCTGGGTGTGGTGGCTCACACCCGTAATTCCAACACTTTGGGAGACCAAGGGGGAAGAATAATTTGACAGGAGTTCAAGAACAAGGTAGTGAGACCTTGTCTCTACTAAAAATCAAAAAGCTTAGCCAGGTATGGTTGTGCACATCTGTCGTCCCAGATACTCAAGAGGTTGAGGTGGGAGATCTGCCTGAGCGTGGGAGGATGAGGCTGTAGTGAACCATGATTGCACCAAACCACTGCAGCCTGCTGGGTAACAAAGTGAGCCCCTGCCTCTATTTAAAAAAAAAAAAAAAAAAATTGGGATGTAATTTGAAACTATTTTCAATATTATGCTATACATAATTTCATATTTGGGAGGAAATCATGTATTTTAAAATATCAAATAACTTTAAAAGGAAGACATGAGATTTTATGCAAACAAAAGGGTATCAAGAAAGACTTTTTAAATGCTGTGAAACAGTGAAGAATAAGATGGCTTTTTATCAACAGTATACCATCCACTGTAAATTCACAACTGTCTCTTAACAGCTGTGTAAATGTGGATGAGTTACTCAACCTACAAGTTTTCTTACTCACAAAAAAGAAAAAAATACTATCAAATACTTAGTCTGGTTGGTAACACCAAATAAGACGCCAGGTGTTACAACTATACAAGAAAATTTTAAATCACTTCTACCTTTGCATGTTGCAAAAGACTCAGAGAAAAAAACAGAGTCTGGCTGGGAAGAACTGTAATTATTCTACTTGCTCAGGGTCTAGAACTTTTCTGAGTCAGAATGCAATGATAAGTAGGTATTTCCAAAAATATAAAAGGTTCGCAATCTATGATCTGTATAACGTAGTTCCAGAAATATGTATCTAAAAAATTCTCAAAAGAAGTTTTTCTATTATTCACTTAGCAGCAAAACATAACCTAAAATAGTACAAGGCAATTTTTAGTTTCTATTTTGTCCCACTTACTATGGTTATTCATATGTTTTACTACAGAATTATTAACATATTTGACTACACAGTGCTGGCTTGGAGATCCTGGAGATGTTAATGTTGCCATACTACATATGTTGTGTGTTATCTGTAAATCCAGCCAAAAAGCCTGAACTCTAAAATGGTTCCAAGGGTTTTGGATAAGGGGCTGTGGAAACACAGAAATAAACGAGAAAATAATATTTCACCCATCCACCTACCCAAATACACACAAGATCATTTTTGTGACCAGCCTGAAACTAAAATTATTATATCCAGCATAAGTCTGCAATTTTATATGAAAGACAAACTTATTCATTATTACCATTAATATTATAGACTTTAATGAATTCACATGATTATGTAATTTTATGTGAAATCAGTATGTAGTCACAGAATTCAGACTAACCTCCCAATTAATAAAAAAGATTAACATTAACTGACTGCTTTTTGTACCAGGTGCTTGATGTATTATTTAATAAGAATCAAAATTTTGGAAAAGTAGATTATTAGTAGGCTCAATTTACAGTCAGGACCAGTGAGGCTCCCAGGTTAAATAATTTAGTATTATTCACTGATAGTGTCAGAATTCAAACCTATATGTTTATTCAAAAAATCTGCATTTTTATATACTACTATACTGATGATTTCCAGTTTTTTATTTCACAAACCTGTAAAGTTAAAAGCAAACAATAACACAACCTGTGGGCCAACATAAAATTTCTGATTTGCAAGATGGAGATTATTTTTAAACACCAAAGTGCAGTTATAATAGCAAATACATATAGCACTTAATGTATGGCAGACACTATTTTAAATGCTTTACATGTATTAACTCAAGCAATTCTCACAATACTATGAGATAGTGCTATTATCCTCATTTCACAGATAATAAAAAAAACTGAAACAGAGAGTTAAGCAATTTGACAAAGGCCACTAATAAGTGGTAGAGCTGAGCTCCAAACCTAGATAGCCCTAGTTATGGCTCCAGGTTCTTAGCAGTTACTCTACACTGTAGAAAAGTCATTACTTCAGTTTAAAAACATTGTAAACACTATTCCGCAAGGTAGAGAAAGAGGGAATCCTCCCTAAATCATTCTATGAAGCCAGTATCACCCTAATACCAAAAGAAAACTACAGACCAACATCCCTGTGAACACGAATGCAAAAATCCTTAACAAAATACTAGCTAACCGAATCCAACAAGATATCAAAAAGATAATCCACTATGATCAAGTGGGTTTCATACTAGGGATGCAGGGATGGTTTAACATACTCAAGTCAATAAATGTGATATACCACATTAAAAACAAAAATCATATGATCATCTCAATAGATGCAGAAGCATTCAACAAAATCCAGCATCCCTTTATGATTAAAGCTCTCTGCAAAATCGGCATACAAGAAACATACCTCAATGTAATAAAAGCCATCTATGACAAAACCACAGTCAACATAATGCTGAATGGAGAAAAGCCTAAATCGTTCCCTCTGAGAACTGCAAGTAGACAAGGATGCCAGCTCTCACCACTTCTATTCAACCTAGTACTAGAAGGCCTAGCCAGAGCAATCAGACAAGAGAAAGAAATAAAGGGCATGGTGAAACCCCATCTCTATTAAAAATACAAAAATTAGACAGGTGTGGTGGCACATGTCTGTAATCCTAGCTACTTGGGAGTCTGAGGCATGAGAATCGCTTGAACCCAGCAGGCAGAAGTTGCAGTGAGCCAAGATCATGCCACTACACTCCGGCCTAGGTGACAGAGCGAGAGTCCATCTCAAAAAAATAAAAAAGAGAACTTATTCATGTAACCAAATACCACCTGTTCCCCAAAAAGCTATGGAAATAAAAATTTTTTTAAAAAAAGGGAAAGAGGGGCTGAGGCATGTCAGTATAATCCACCATCATAGGAAAATGTTTCCTTAATTTGAAAAGCAAAAACCAAAAATAAAATAAATAAAAAATAAAAAACATTTTAGGCCAGACGTGGTGGCTGACGTCTGTAATCCCAGCACTCTGAGGCTGAGGTGGATGGATCACAAGGTCAGGAGTTCAAGACCAGCCTGGCCAATATGGTGACACCCTGCCTCTACTAAAAATAAAACAATTAGCTGGGCATGGCGGGACGTGCCTGTAGTGACAGCCACTCGGGAGGTTGAGGCAGAAGAAGAGTTTGAACCCAGGAGGCAGAGGTTGCAGTGAGCTGAGACTGCACGCCACTGCACTCCAGCCTAGGAGACAGAGTGAGATTCTGTCTCAAACAAAATGAAAAAATAAAAATAAAAAACATTTTAAACACACATATCTGTCCACATATGCTCATCCCCCAACTCACATTTTACTGAAAGCCAATGAAAAATCTGATACTCACAAACACTGGATCGGCACTTTGAATCTAACCAACAATTTCAACTTCTTGCCAGTTCTAGTTCTTTCACAACAGATAAAGAATATACTGAAATACTGGTGATGCAATTGTACTATTATGTTACCTTATTAAAAGGTAACGTTACCTTTAAAAAAAATTAGCCAGGCATGATGGCACAGGCCTATAATCCCAGCTACTCAGGAGGCTGAGGCAGGAGAATCACTTGAACATGGGAGATGGAGGTTGCAGTGAGCCGAGACTGCGCCACTGCACTTCGGCCTGGTGATAGGTGAGACTCCATCTCAAAAAACAAACAAAAACAAACCCCACAAATCATTAGAGCAGAAAAAAAATCCTGTAACAAGCCGCTACTCAACGATGTGAGGCATTTTCCACAGGGGAAGACTAGATACTGTGAACCAAACATGGAAACTCATGAACATCAAAGGGATTAAAAAAGACCTACCCTCTGCAAGATACATTGGAGGTTTAACTGTAGAGTTAGTCAACCAACAAGTATGTTACTTCCAGAAGCATACATTCATTAAAGATATGAGAAGAGGCCAGGCGCAGTGGCTCATGCCTGAAATCCCAGCACTTTGGGAGGCCGAGGCAGATGGATCACCTGAGGTTGGGAATTTGAGACTAGTCTGGCCAACATGGTGAAACCCCATCTCTACTAAAAATACAAAAAAGTTAGCCGGGCACTTGTAATCCTACCTACTCAGGAGGCTGAGGCAGGAGAATTGCTTGAACCCAGGAGGTGGGGGTTGCAGTGAGCTGAGATTGTGCCACTGCACTCCAGCCTGGGCAGCAGAGCGAGACTTTGTCGGGGCGACAGGGGGATGTAGGGGGTGGATGTGAAAAGAAATAAAATCCCAGAGTAGCTGCCACCTCTTAGTTCTGCTGGATCAAACAGACATCTACCCCTTGAGTTAGGTAACCGTAACAGTGCCTTGGTCTTGTGCCTGGTGGTGGCAGGGATTCTATTCTAGGGAACACTATGTCTTCCTTTCCTTTCCTGAAGATCATTACATTTCACCACCAAAATAGAGGTCTTTACACTAAGATTAAGTGCAGTTAATTCTTGAGAAGCCCTGAGAGATTGTCTCCCTGATTCTCCATCCTTCTGGACCCTGGTCATGTGAAATAGGATGATGAAATATGAAATCTAGATGTACACTTGTGATTCTTTCAATGAAATGAAAAGATCTAGAGACATAAAAAGTATTTATTTTTCCTAAAAGAAATTAACCTTCAGCACTTATAAGGGTGCTGCCTTCCATGACCAAAACATGATCAAATGGTTTGTTTCTAGAAGAAAACTTCCAAAAACTGTTCAAATAGTTGAAATATTCTGAGGCTTTGGTCTTACTTCTGAGAAAATTCTAATATTAAGGAGGAAAAGTACCATTACCCATACAAATATAATTTTTTTCCTGCTTTTTTAGTCTTCTCTCTCATTCATGAACTACCAAAATGCTACTATTATCCTGATTGTCCCAATGCATTGATGAGGAAGTATCAAAACTATCCCTTTGAATGGGTGTGGTGGCTCATGACTGTAATCCCAGCACTTTGGGAGGCTGAGGCAGGAAAATCACTTGAACCCAGGAGGCAGAGGTTGCAATGAGCCAAGATTGTGCCACAGCACTCCAGCCTGGGCAACTGAGCAAGATTCCATCCCAAAATAAATAAAATAAAGTAAAATGAAATAAAAGAATTATCTCTTTGGACTTATATCTGACCAACAACAACTGTTGGGATGTAGAAGGAAAAGAAATCAACACATACTGAACAGTCAAAGAAAATAAATGGTTCCTACAACAGAAGAGGAATAATCATAAAACAGATCCAGAAAAAGATAACCAGGAGTCATGAGAGGTCTAGAGGCCATGTAGCTTAGAACATCTAACATACTAGGAAAATCATCTGTGACAGTATGCGAAGACTAAACCTATAATCTAACTTAATGTGAAGGTTAAATAAAATAATCTACGTAAAATGCTTAACACAGAGCCAGGACTACAGTAAACCCTGAGTCAATGGTAGCGCTACTATTAAAGTGTGGAACGATGGAATAAACTACCTTAGTAAGGTAGTTACTAACACTTCCTATTAGTGGAAGCAAAAACAAACTAGTTAGTGGTACTGGAATTAGACTACTAAAGGCATAGAAACTAAGCTCTCCCAAATACACAATTCTAGAATTTTATCCTAATACACCCAATCCTAAAAGTCCAGAGTCCAGCCCTAACATAACTACAATTATGTTGTCATAAAATCAGTATTTCAGAACCAAACCTGTTCATTCGTTTACAGTAAGGACTTCTTGGTCCTGCGGAAGACAATCTGTATCTTGGTCTTGCAGGAGAAGCTGGGCCACTATAAAATATGTTGGGCTTTCTCTGGTGACGAGGTTCTAAAAAAAAGAAATAAATATATAGCATATAAATATGTATGAAAATAATTTTGCTCTTCATCTAAATATTTACAAAGGTGCTTACTGCCTTCCATGAAGTACTAGTAAATATCTATGGAATATTTTGCTATTCATGTTTTAAATCATTTATGCCCAGAGGGTTGCAGCTGATAACATGTACAGCACAGATACCAGCCAACCAAAACACACATTGGTCATAAACAACCATTGTGACTGTAGAGATGTATAACAGGTGATTATCAGCCTTGTATGTTAATGCTTACACAAGTATTGAGGTATAATATTAACATAAATCAAAAGAAGTCTTATCTATACAAACTGACAAATTAAGTATAAAGCTGTGCAATCTAAAATAAAGACAGATATAAAATTCAAAAACAGCCCAATTATTTATTTTACTATTATTTGCTTTGGTCAAGGCTAACATTTAACTTTCTTCAGAGAAATTATTTGTTACAAATTTAGCATAGGTAAGACAACAGTCATGAGTATTCAACAAAATGAAAATATGAAAAATACAAAAAAAAAATAAAGACAGATAAACAAACCAAAAACAAGAATAACAGAGGAGAAACAGTAAATACAAAGCTAATATAATTATATTTCCTGGAAAAAGTATATATAGCACTTACTTTCCAATGGAGCCTGATAGTAAACAGTAGCTTTTCTCTGTCTAAGATAATATCGTTTCTGATTATCTTCCTCTCCATCTTCTTCATCATCATCATCTTCATCATCATCATCTTCACCATCATCTTCATCTTCACCATCATCTTCATCTTCTTGGTCTTCACCCTCTTCAGATGATTCTACAATTAAGAGATACTTACTTCCAGAAGGATACACAGCAAAATGTTAACAATTTTTAACACAGATGAGTTGGAAAAGACCCACCCTTTAAACACTTATCTACACTCCTAGATTGTTCATAGGAAGAACCTGTAATTATTTTCCAACATTAAAAAACTGTAGAATTAAAAACAAGAGGATGGAAAAAAAAAAAAGTAAGAAGATTGAAGGCTACTACTGTTAAGCAAGTAACAAACTAAAGTTTTTAGTCTTTCTGTGAATTTCATTAATATAGGTGACTAAACTTAAGCTTCCAAGTTAACGTACCTTTTTGACAAGTTTTCAAATCTCCTCATTAAGCTTTTGCTTTCTAAACTTAAGTTTGACATTTCATCCAGCCCATCTGGCTGTCATGGAGTTACATGTTGCAAAACTCAGTCTACTTATGATAATGGTAAAACATGCTCATCAAACATTTAAAATGCATTTCAGAAAACTGATTTTCATTCAAGATAAGTTCTAATAGATTACGGTAATAAGTCCTAAATGGAATAGCAAAACATAATTCAAGTCATCTTTTAACTAAAAGAGATATATAGCATATTTTCTCTACCAGATGTATTATATAGGCAAACCAATAATATTAGTTTTAGATTGCTGATTTCAGTTACTTTTCCAAACAAAATATACTATCCTTTTAAGCTCTCACGTCCCCATTTTTTTAAGTTACCAATCCTCTGATCTCTCACAAACTGTCACACCTTCTAAATAAAAAGGCTATTTTCTACTTAATAAAAAGTTCTTAAATTAAATCCCAGAAGACAGAACAAGAGAAGAGACTAACCCACACTGCCTTCTTGATTATCAGTTGTTTCTTCATCAGTTCTTTGAATAGCTTTCTGTTTTCCTCTTGTGTACATATTAAGATTGCTCTAAAAATGTTTAAATAAAAGCCGTTAACATGGGGAATCTATTTATTAAAAAAATTAAGTTGGATCCTCTAATCTTGTTTAAAATAAAGATATTTACAGCCATAAACTTTTACAATTCCAGCAGTATCTAATGACTGATCAAATAAATGCTGGAAAAGTGATGTTTAACCAAAAATGGATTAGGTACCAAAAAAAAAAATTAAACTGGATATTATTAAATAATTCCCTTAATGGAAGAATATATTTACTTCTTCTGTTTCATTAAACACTCCCAAGTCTTCAAGTTCTCTCATTCGCTGTCTACGCATCTTTTTCATGTCATCCATTTTTTGAAGTACAGCTTCAGCAGTGCTTTAAAAAAAAGATATAAATATAATCCAAATGGTAAAAGAGTAGCAGAATTTTAAACACTTTATTTTTCTTCCATTGCAATCTTTTGGCACTAGGGTTTTAAATGTTTTATAAGAAGCATTGGTTTACTTGTATAAAAATATTTTAAAATTTATTTCCAAGAATAGAGACATACATAGAATTGTCACAAAGACCTCTAATAATCATTCTCCTCTATGCTTTACCTAAGTGGAATGATTAAATGTTGAAATCCATGATCCTTCCCCAACAGAAGGTTTCTGATAGATAATTCCTGTTGATCTGAAGAATTTTTACTTACTTTGTTATAAGTTTGTCAAACAGCATGGACTGGTTTACACCACTATAACGACTTCTAATCCTACAACTTCGACGCACTTCAACATCACCATTCTCTTCATGTAAGTGTTCTTTTGTGCTTTGAACGATGTTTCTAGTCCTCAATGACCGAGTAACTGGAATCACTTTGTCTTCACAAATGCATACATAAAAATAAACAGAAACATTTGAAGTAACAGTATTTATAAAACAATTCTAAAAATGAACAATTGAAAAGCTACACTTGCATGTAAAAAAATTACAGTATCTTAAACTTATCTTTCTTAAAAACATTAGAAAACAAAACTAAAGTTAAAACACACACCTACCATACAATCTAGCCCTTCTAATCCCAAGAGAAGAGGAAAGATATGTAACACAAAGACTTGTATGTGAATGTTCAAAGCAGCTTTGTGATAGCCCCAAACCAGAAACAACTCAAGTCCATCAAAAGATGAAGAGATAAATTTTGTATATCCATATAATGGAATACTACTCAACAACAAAAAAGTGACCACATAGATTCTCAAAGTAATTATAACAAGTGAAAGAAGGCAAACAAAGAATAAATACTGTATGATTCCATTTATATAAAACTCTAGATAATACAAACTAAGCTATAATAACAGAGAACGGGTTCCGAAATGAATGGTCACAGCTATGTTTCAATGAAACTACTTGCTCAGGAATCTGGGAGGTAGGTAATATCAAAGAATGAGGAGAGAAGCTAGAAGAAGTAGGAGGAATTATAAAGCGGTCTGGGAAAGTTTTTGGGGGTAATAAATACCTTCACTATCTTATTGTGGGTGGCTTCATGACATATACTTCTGTTAAAACCTAACAAATTATACACTTTAAAAATGTAAAATTTATTGTATGTACCTCAAGAAACATGTAAACAGAATATTAATTACACATTTTAAAATCTGAAATGCCTTAAACATTACTTACCTTCTTTGCGCTCTTCCTTTTTTTTATCAGCTTGCTGTCTGGCCAACTGCCTATATTTTAAAAACAATTAGATAATTCAAAACAATTGACATAACTGTATTTTTTAAAAATTTATTTAGATGGGATCTCATTCTGTTGCCCAACAGAACTGCAGTGGCATAATCATAACTTACTGCAGCCTCAAACTACTGGGCTCAAGCAATCCTCCCACCTCAGCCTCCCTAGTAGGTAGGACTATAGACATGTCTCACTACACCAGCTAATTTTTAACATTTTTTGTAGAGATGGGAGGTCTCACTTTTTGGTCCAAGTTGCTCTTGAACTCCTGGCCTCAAGCAATTCTCCCAGCTTAGCCTCCCAAACTGCTGGGATTACAGTCATGAGCCACCATAGCTGGCTGTAACTGACATAACTTTAATTCTTATATTCCCTAATACTACAACCAAGACAAAAAGTTAAATCAGTCTGGAGAGCAAATACTGAGGTATCTAAAAAACCTAAAATATACTGAAAAAAACATGCCAGGTATGGTGGCTCACGCCTGTAATCCCAGCACTTTGGGAGGCCAAGGCAGGTGGATCACCTGAGGTCAAGAGCTCGAGACCACCACGGCCAACATGGTGAAACTCTATCTCTACTAAAATACAAAAATTAGCTGGGCGTGGTGGCCGGTGCCTGCAATTCCAGCTACTCGGGAGACGAAGCAGGAGAACTGCTTGAACCCAGGAGGCAGAGGATGCAGTGAGCCAAGATCACGCCATTGCACTCCAGCCTGGGCGACAGAAAGAGACTCTGTTTCAAAAACAAACAAACAAACAGAAAGCTTGGGAATACATATATAAGTTATGGGTATGGTTAAACAAAGTCTAAGAACTCTGATTTGAAGTTCAGTGATATATGTATTAACTCTTAGCTAAACAGAATATATCAAAAGCATCTTGAAACAAGAAATGAAATCCTTAGCTTAACTATTTAAGTATAATCAAACTAAACTGAGCAAAACCAAGGCATGTTTTATGACACAAGGATATAGTAGTCCCATATCCTTGAGGAACGTATTACTATAAACAGAAATAATGCCTTTTAGTGATACGTTAATTTTTTAAAATTTGTTTTTTTTAATCTCCTGTCAGCATTTTTGCAAGCATTATTTATTCGTTTTTATGTCTTTTAAAAACATCTGCTGGCTACAATCTTTACATGACATGATTTTCATTCACATGTAGAAATAGCCCCATTTGTGAATGATCTATTCCATCTACAAACTGGCAAACATAATCTCGTGAATTGGAAACATCTTTAAAGCCCAAAAAAAGTATCTTCCTCATCTTTTTTCTAAAAATTCACTGAGAAAAACAGTACGTGCCATTAATTTATTTTTAGTGACTCAATTTTCCATACTTAGGCTGCATCTGTTAATCAACCTATGTATTAAGCTATTTGCAAGTGGGCTGGCTTATACGTGGAATTTCAAATATTACAATTTAAAGTAAAATAAAACCATCTTCCCCAGATGAATTAACTCATATATTCTCGTAACAAAGTAAGTCATCATTAGTTCTTCATCTCTCTTGGAAGACAGGTAAGAATTAAGAAGAAAATAAAACTTTTGGCTGGGGACAGTAGCTCACGCCTATAATCCCAGCACTCTGGAAGGCCAAGACAGGCGGATCACCTAAAGTCAGGAATTCAAGACCATCCTGGCCAACATGGTGAAACCAACTCTACTAAAAATAAAAATAAAAACAATTTAGCAATCACGTTCATTATAAAAAAAAATTAGCCAGCCAAAAAATAAATAAATAAATAAATAAATAAGCCAGCCAGCCAGCCAGCCAGGTGCCTGTAGTCCCAACTACTCAGGAGGCTGAGGCAGGAGAATCACTTGAACCTGGCAGGCAGAGGCTGCAGTGAGCCGAGACTGCACCACTACATTCCAGTCTGGGCAACAGAACATGGCTCCATCTCAAAAACAAACAAACAAACGTTTGAGTAGTCCATCTACAGGTAAAGGCTTAGTTTCTTCATAGGCTTATAGACTTTTCTCATAAAGGAGACCCTCCTTTTACACCATGTAGGTCTATACTTTTTTTTTTTTGGGGACGGAGTTTCGCTCTTGTTACCCAGGCTGGAGTGCAATGGCGCGATCTCGGCTCATCGCAACCTCCGCCTCCTGGGTTCAGGCAATTCTCCTGCCTCAGCTGGGATTACAGGCACGCGCCACCATGCCCAGCTAATTTTTTGTATTTTTAGTAGAGACGGGGTTTTACCGTCTTGACCAGGATGGTCTCGATCTCTTGACCTCGTGATCCACCCGCCTCGGCCTCCCAAGGTCTATACATTTTATAAACCAGTCCTCTTTTAGATGCTAGAAACAGAATGGCTAAAGCATTATTTTTCTCAACCACCCACCCCACTGCCTTCTTTTTGCCTGCAGGAGGAAAGCAACCTTCCAAGGGCAACTGCTAGGCAGTAAATATTTTAAGCTTGTGAGCCATAGTCTCCTCTGTCACAGTTACCTAACATAGGTGAAAAGAGCCGCACACAAAATGAATGGGCATGGCAGTGTTCCAAAGAAACTATCTACAAAAATAGGCAGCTGGACTTTGTCAGCCGCTGCAAATCTGATGAAAGCTATGTGTATACACAAATTTAAACATTACTTCAGAGGCTTTCTGTACCCTCTGTGAGGACTATATATAATCACTGGACCCTAGTTAAGAACCCCAAGATCAAGTAAGTATGTAGATCCTGCCCTCATGACAGTTACTCATATCTTTCTGTCTTTTTCTAACAATCTTGATCTTCTGGTCATTGAACCTCAAATAGATTGAAAACAAAGGGTAAATAGGAAGGAAATGAGATTTCTATAATCCGGCAGGCTGATAACAGTGACAAAGGTAAGAAACAAGAAAAGTATACAAAAAAGAAGGACTCAAAAATACTGTAGGCTCTTTTATATAAGCCTTACGCAAACAGATCCTGATGTTACCATTACATAAAATAATAATCACTATTTATAATAATGACCTGAATTCAGGGAGAGGGTTTTTGTATAGGAAATCTTCACAGAAGACATACAAATGGCCAAGAAGCACATAAAATGATACTCAACATCATTAGCCATCAGTCAAAGGTAAATTGGAACAACAACGAGATACTTCACACCCATTAAAATGGCTAACACCAAAAAGGCAGACTATGACAAGTGTTGGTGAGGATATAGAGACCCTCATACGTTGGTGGTGGGAACTGAAAATAGTGCAACTGCTTTGCAAAAGTTTGCTACTTCCTCAAAATGTTAGTGTTTCTATTTGACTCAGCAATTCCACTCCCAGGTGTATACACAAAAGAACTGATACCTACCTCCACACACAAGTGTGTATACTTATATTCATATCATTATTCATAATAGCCAAAAAGTGAAGACAATCCAAATGCTCACCAACTAATGAATGAATAAACAAAATATGTTATATCCATACAGTTGACTCTTATTCAGCAATAAGTACTGGGCAAGGGGTAGTGGCTCATGCCTGTAATCCCAGCACTTTGGGAGGCTGAGATGGGTGAATTGCCTGAGGTCAGGAGTTCAAGACCAGCTTGGCCAACATAGTGAAACGCAGTCACTACTAAAAATACAAAAATTAGCTGGGCATGGTGGCAGACACCTGTAAGCCCAGCCACTCAGAAGGTTGGGGCAGGAGAATTGCTTGAACCCAGGAGGCAGAGGTTGTAAGTCAGCCAAAATCGTGCCATTGCACTCCAGCCTGAGTGACAAAAGCAAAACTCCATCACACACACACACACACACACACACACACACACACACATACAAAAATTAGCTGGGCATGGTGGCATGTATCCCAGCTACTCAGGAGGCTGAGGCAGGAGAATCGCTTGAACCTGGGGAGCGAGCCAAGATTGCACCACTGCACCCCAGTCTGGATAACACGGCAAGACTCTGTCTCAAAAGAATACACATATAAATATATATACTAAAACCCATGGAATTGTACATTTTAGAATTGTGAATTTTATGGTATACGAATATATCTTAATAAGGCTGTTATTAAGAAATAATATGGCCAGGTACAGTAGCTATTGCCTATAATCCCAGCACTTGGGTAGGTTGTGGGGCGGTGGGGGGCCGGGGAGCCATGTTGCTTGAGTCCAAAAAAGTTCAAGACAAGCCTGGGTAACAAGGTGAGATTCCATCTCTACAAAAAATTTAAAAATGAGGCAGGGCGTGGTGGCTCACACCTGTAATCCCAGCACTTTGGGAGGCCAAGGCAGGGATCACTTGAGGTCAGGAGTTCTAGACCAGCCTGGCCAACATGGTGAAACCCTGTCTCTCCTAAAAATACAAAAATTAGGCTCGGCGTGATGGCTCATACCTGTAATCCCAAAACTCTGGGAGACTGAGGCCCAGAAAAAGAGTCAATTATATGAGGTCAGGAGTTCAAGACCAGCCTGGACAACAAGATGAAATCCTGTCTTTACTGAAACTACAAACATTAGCTGGGCACAGTGGCATGTGTCTATAATCTCAGCTACTTGAGAGGTTGAGGTAGGAGAGTCACTTGACTCCAGTAGGCAGAGGTTGCAATGAGCCAAGATTGCATCATTGTATTCTAGCCTGGGTCACAGAGCAAGACTCCGTCTCAAAACAAACAAACAAACAAACAAAAAAACACAAAAATTAGCCAGGCATGTAGTACATGCCTGTAACCCCAGCTACTCACAGGCTGAGGCAGGAGAATCATTTGAACCTGGAGGACAGAAGTTGCAGTGAGCCGAGATTGTACCACTGAACTACAGCCTGGGAAAAAAGAGTGAGACTCCATAAAAAAAAAAAAAAAAAAAGAGAGAGAGAGCCAGGTGTGGTGCAAACTTGTAGTCCTCACTACTTGGGAGGCTGAGGTGGGAGGATCACTGGATCACCTGAGCTTGGAAGGTTGAGGGCACAGTGAGCCATGATCATGCTACTGCACTCCAGCCTGGGGGACAAGGCAAGGCAATTTTCTCAAAAGGAAAAAAAAGAATTAAAAAGAATAGATATTCAATAAATTTTAGAAGTAATCTAATTAAAAATACCAAGTCGGCCCGGCACAGTGTCTCACACCTATAATCCTAGCACTTTGGGGTCAGGAGTTCAAGACCAGCCTGACCAACAGGGTGAACCCTGTCTCTACTAAAAATACAAAAATTAGCAGGGTGTGGTGGTGCGCTCCTGTAACCCCACCTACTCAGATTGCTGAGGCAGAAGCATTGCTTGAACTCAGGAGGCACAGGTTGAGGTGAGCTGAAATCGGGCTATTGTATTCCAGCCTGGGCAACAGAGCAAGACTCCGTCTCAAAAACAAAACAAAACAAAAAACACCAAGTCATTCCTCTTTAAATCCAGATAGAAAAGCATTTATTTTATTATGCCCCCTTAATACCTTTCTAACATAAAGCCAAGTGCAATGTTTTATAAACTTGAATACTGTAGAGATCCTTTTAAAGGTAAAAACAGAACTTCTAACATTAATTTTTTTGTATGACTATGTAAACCAAACTACATACAAGTTCACTTATAAGTTTTATACAAATAAAACTAAAAAACAAACCATCAACCAAAAATATTAATATACTAAGGGGTTTTGCTAAAATGAAATAACCACTTGGTGTATGAATGTGGTATTGACTGCCATCAGATTCTCTCGAGTTTAGCATGTTGTGTACCATATGGGCTATTTACTGCTGTGTATCATGAAGAGTCAACTCATCCCCCTCTCTTTACTGGAAATGTTCCAAACATTCATTTAAATAGTATGTCATGATATCACATCATATTGCCTTTCATACAGAAGCAGATGAATCATTTATGTTTTAAGGTCTGATTCTGTTCTTATCTCATTAACCTAAGACAACTGAAGTAGTACTACTTGATGCCAATTCAACTGTAAACATGATATATGGCCTCAAATTTTACGGCAATTCTCTATAAGGCAACAATTTAGGGGCCGAAAATGTTTTTTTTTTCTTCAGATAGTGAAAAACAATTTTAAATTCTGAGAGTCAGTGAACCACTTCCTCACTTCAGGAGAATAAACCTTAAGACTTCAAATTTCGGAAATACTGGCTGGCTTATATTGTACTTCATTGATTCTAAAAGTTGTATTTTTTCCCTTTTAACATCTCTGAAATTGAAATGTGTTTTACTGATGGCAACTCACAGTTTACTGTGTTTTTTCTTTTTTAGTGTCTCATAAACATTGTCATTATGTTTTAACTACCGATACATGGATTTCATAAAATACAGTCTAAAACACTCCATAAATAATAGATGAATAAGATACAAATTAAAAAATATATAATAAAAAAATGATTAAGTAGCTGAGAAAAAAACAATAAAAAACTCAAAAGGGCATAACCTTGCTTATCTAGAAACTATGCCATACAAAATAAAAGAATCAAAATTCTATTTAAGAGCAGGAAAATTCCAGTCTTCTAAGTCATTGCAAATTATTTATTTATGAGAAGAATTAATGTAAAAATGATTCTTTCTTTTTTTTTGAAACAGGGTCTCACTCTCATTGGCATGATTATAGCTCACTGCAGCCTGGACCTCCCCAGCTCAAGTGATCCTCCTGTCTCAGCCTCCACAGTAGCTGGGACTAGAGGTGTGTACCACTATGCCCAGATAATTTTTTTATTTTTTATAGAGACAGGGTCTCATTATGTTGCCCAGGCTGGTGGTCTCGAACTCCTGGATTGAAGTGATCCTTCTGCCTTGGCCTCCCAAAGTGCTCAGGCCTGAGCCATGGTGCCAGGGCAAAATAATTATTTCATCAAACAAGTTTTATTCTAATTGGGGCTTTTCGCCCTGAACCAAAGATATTCCAGTTCCATGAATTTAGCCAAACTACTTAATCCATTAAAATTGATTCCTTGAGTTTAAAATGGGTTTCATGCCACCTCCATTACACTAAAAACAAAACCAAAAAACTGTATGTTCTGCTTCCTTTGTACAGACTGCTTTAGAAACACACCAACACATAGAAATTCATAGACTAAATGACTCAGAATTGATGGAAAATCTTATAGCAAGCAATCAGAAACAGAACTACAATTGTGAATGAGGGCTCTGTATAGACTATGAAGCAGAGCCACACACACATCACAAGCAAGTTATAGTCACAAAAAGTCTCTTGAGATTCTCAAATATCTGAGAACTGGTCCTACATCAGCCAACCTTGTCAGCAGTACTTATACATATCACAGATATCATTCTTGAATAAAAACTTGAATTGTACATATTAATTTTTAATTCGGTAATATCGCTTGTGATAATTTCTTTTCAAATAAATTATATCTTATAGCCCTGGAATCTTGATAACCAGTCAAAAATATACTTCAAAAATTAAATGCAAATCCTAAATTACTACTTTAAAACTATTTTGAATTAGTATTCAAACCACCTTGTATTACCTTGTAAAATGCCTGCCGTTAGCAAGTTTCTCCGTTATTTCCACGTTCTTCTCAAAACTAGAATCTGAAGAATTCTGTGCATCTTTTCTCAAAGATCTTAAAGCACGTGTTCGGTGGTAGGTTTCAACTTCCTTAACTGATGACCCATCCTTTAAGAAAAATTAAGAAAGCCATCTAAGTTCTATGTTTTTCTTTACAAAACTCCCAATTTAAATTCTTTCAGAGTTTTCTCTGATTACAAGTTAGTAACAACTGCTTTTTGTGTAGAATCATTTTTCATCTCACCAAGAAACCACAAATTAGTATCTAGAATAACCACTTCATGATAAACAAGTATCAGCAATGTCTATGAAGCAGCTAATATAAGACTTACTGAAGTTCATAACAAGTAGTGCATAACCACTTTGTAAAAAGTGGTCTAGACAGTGAAGTTTTCCATCACCTACAAAAAGTTGTAATAGTTTATTATAGACTAGTACTCATTTATTTTAAGGCTATAGAAATTAGAAAGACCTAAGAAAGATACAGATACACCAAAATACTGTCATCTAACCACCAGCAGCAACCTCAAAATAATTAAACAATCAGAATTATAATTTTGGCTTGGGCAATGAAAAAGAGTTATTACTATATATTTTGCCCAGTTTAACCCAGATAATGCAATAGCTGAATTAAAAAACTGTTTAGGGGCAGGGCATGGTGGCTCATGCCTCAATCCCAGCACTTTGGGAGACCTAGGTGGGCAGATCACTTTGAGCTCACAAGTTTGAGACCAAGTTCAAGACCAACATGGGCAACACGGCAAAACCCCATCACCCCATCTCTACTAAAATTGCAAAAAAATTAGCCAGGCATGGTGGAGCACACTTGTGGTCCCAGCTACTTGGGAGGCTGAGGTGGGAGGATAATTTGAGCCTGGGAGGTGGACGTTGCAGTGACCCATTATCCATGCCACTGCACTACAGCCTGAGCAACAGAGTGAGACCCTGCCTCAAAACAAAACAAAACAGTTTAGGTATGCTAATCTGTTGTAAAAACCATACAGCTTTATGTAACTTCATTTTAGTAAAATAGACTAGAGGCTAAGTTAATGGACTGCTTTATGAGCTAGAAGTTCTGTCAAAAAGCATTCCAAAGTTTGTACACTGCTCTGAAACCATATAGCATATTTTTACATTAGAAGTCAAAGGTACCTAAAATACAAACAAAAGACAACAAGCAAACAAACAAAAAACAAAAGCAGGGCCAGGCATGGTGGCTCATGCATGTAATCCCAGCACTTTTGGAGTTCAAGGTGGGCGGATCACTTGAGGTCAGGACTTTGAGACCAGTCTGGCCATGGCCAACATGGTGAAACCCTGCTCTAATAAAATACAAAAATGAGCTGGGCATGGTGGCACATGCCTGTAATCCCAGCTACCGTGGAGGCTGAGGCAGGAGAATTGCTTGAACCTGTGAGGCGGAGGTTGCAGTGAGCCAAGATTATGCCATTGCACTCCAGCCTGGGCAACAGATCAAGACTCTGTCACAAACTAACTGACTGACCAACCGACCGACCGACCCACCGAGTGACCAACCAATCAACAATAGATGCCAAAGTCAAAGGTTCCTAACAACCCTATAATTCTATGCCCTACTACTCTGAAAACTGATCAGTTTAGAAAAACAGGTAGTGTTTCAGGAAAAAAATGTCAAACATTTGAGTCCCTGATCCCATCCCAGGCTGGCTTTACTGTCGTTACATGAATCTATTTAACAAATTGCAGAATGTATTATATATAGGTTTGCTGCAATTTTTTCTGATGTTATAAATACCTCCAGATGAATTATCTTGTGTATATCCTATTTCCTAAGAAAAACTAGCACAGGTATTAAATTGAAATCGTCTAATTCCCAAGAGGTAAGTTAAATACTGTTAACAGTAATTAACACTGGATGACAGAGATTGGGACTTTCACTTTCTATTTTTCACATTTTCACATGTACTATCAGAAAAAATTTCCAAAAAAGTAAAAAACAAAGAGAAAACAAACGATCTGAAACTTTAACCTGAAGATGTAGTATTCCCATTTATTTTTTGGCTAATCTACTTTAATATTGAGAGCATTGATAGTTTTTAAAAGTGAAGTTTTAAGAGAGGAAACACATGTATTTTGTTAAATTTTAAGTCTCTCATGACCTGGCAGAATCAGTAAGTTAGCATAGAGAAAAAGCAACAATAACAAAAAATTTTTCCTAAAGTAGACACAGTTGCATAATAAAAATATTCTAGGCCGGGCGCGGTGGCTCAAGGCTGTAATCCCAGCACTTTGGGAGGCCGAGGCGGGTGGATCACGAGGTCAAGAGATCGAGACCATCCTGGTCAACACGGTGAAACCCCGTCTCTACTAAAA
>NW_022436943.1:46756560-46758294 GCF_009761245.1 Sapajus apella
CAAAAAAAAAAAAAAAAAAAAAAAAAAAAAATTCTAAGTTATTTTTCACAGAAGACCAAGCTTATTAAAGCTTTAAATTCAGGCCAGGCACGGTGGCTCGTGCCTATAATCCCAGCACTTTGGTAGGCCGAGGCGGGTGGATCACGAGGTCAAGAGATCAGACCATCCTGGTCAACATCGTGAAACCCCTTCTCTTCTAAAAATACAAAAATTAGCTGGGCATGGTGGTGCACGCTTGTAGTCCCAGATACTTGGGAGGCTGAGGCAGGAGAATTGATTAGAACCCAGGAGGTGGAGGTGGTAGTGAGCTGAGATCGTGCCATTGCACTCCAGCCTGGGTAACAAGGGCGAAGCTCCGTCTTAAAAAAAAAAAAGCTTTAAATTCAGCTGGTGCAGTGGTTCAGCCTGTAATCCCAGCACTTTGGGAGGCCAAGGTGGGCGGATCACAAGGTCAGGAGTTCGAGATCAGCCTGACCAACATGGTGAAACCCCATCTCTACTAAAAAATTACAAAAATTAGCCAGGCATCATGGCGCGTGCCTGTAATCCAGCTACTCAGGAGGCTGAGGCAGGAGAATCGCTTGAACCATTGAACCCGGGAGGCAGAGGTTGTGGTAAGCTGAGATCGCACCATTGCACTCCTGCCCTGGCAACAAGAGCAAAACTCTGTCTCAAACAAACAAACAAACAAACAAAAGCCTTACATTTTTTAGAAAGTTAGTTTGGGGATGGGGGCCCCGCTGTTTGAGTCAATTCAAATACCAATTCAACAAATAAGGTTTAAATAGGATGTACTCAATACAAATTTGGGGCTCCTTGAAAACTTAAACAGCAGTATATTCTAATAGACAATGCTATACATGTTATACCACTATAGTTGTGCTATCCTTCCAGCTTTGTCTTTAAACATGAGTTTAAATCACCTCACAATCGATCTACTCCGTAAACTCCAATTTAGTTTCTACCTCTATAGCTCTTGCAGTATATTCACAACTATCTCCCAATAGCTAAATCCAATAGCCTTTTCTCTACTTCACTGACTTCTACAGAATTGATCACTACCTTCTTTATTAATTTTCAGAGACAGGATCTTGCTCCATCACCCAGGCTGGAGTGCAGTGGCACAATCATGGCTTACTACAGCCTTAACTTCCTGAGCTCAAGAGATCCTCCTGCCTCAGCCTCCCCAGCAGTAGCTGGAACTGCAGGCATGTGCCACCATGCCTGGCTAATGAATTTTTTTTTTTTAAATTTTGATTTGGAGTCTTGCTCTGTCACCCAGGCTGGGTGCAGTGTTGCGATCTCGGCTCACTGCAACCTCTGCCTCCCGGGTTCAAGTGATTCTCTGCCTCCCGAGTTCAAGCGATTCTCTGCCTCAGCCTCCTCAGTAGCTGGGACTATAGAGGCAGGTGCCACGAAGCCCTGCTAATTTTTGCTTTTTTCGTAGAGACAGGGTTTTGCCACATTGGCCAGGCTGGTCTTGAACTCCTGGGCTCAAGTTATCTACCTGCCTCAGCCTCCTAAAGTGCTAGGATTACAGATGTAAACCACCACACCCAGCCTATTTTTATTTTAGAGATTGGGGTGGGGGGTTCCTCACTATGTTGCTCAGGCTGGTCTCGAACTTCTGGCTTCAAGTCCTCCTACTTTGGCCTCCCAAAGTGTTGGGATTAGAATTGTGAGCCACTGTGACTGGCCATTGCTTTCTTTTTTTTTTTTTTTTTTTTTTTTTTT
>NW_022436943.1:46758694-46763751 GCF_009761245.1 Sapajus apella
AAGCCTACAGCACCCGGTATTCCCAGGCGGTCTCCCATCCAAGTACTAACCAGGCCCGACCCTGCTTAGCTTCTGAGATCAGACGAGATCGGGCACGTTCAGGGTGGTATGGCCGTAGACCATTGCTTTCTTAAAATGCTTTGATTTCTTGGTTTACCTAATCTTGGCTCCATGACTCAACTTCTCACCTTTAAAATATAGGCATTGCTTCAGACCTCCTTAATTACTTTTGTAATTTGCTGTTTTCTATTTATCCTCAAGGATAAGTAGTCCTAACCTCTTAGCAATTTTGCCATAATACTCCCAATGGTCTACTACTCACTTCTTTAGCTGGAAACAGCACTGTCTTCCCTCCCTGTGTTCAAACAACTCTCAGATCCTGTACTGTATTATCTGGCATTTTTCTCCATTCCTACTACTACCGCCTTAACTTAAACTCTAGTTTTCTCTGTTTTGGTATATGTGATAACAATGCATTAGTTAAGAACCCAAACTCTGGAGATAGAGTATCTAGGTTTGATTTTTGGCACATCACTTAGAGCTGTGTAATCTTGTGCAAGTTACATAGGTCTCTGTGTCTTAATATCCACATACTAAGGATCTAGTAATCTAGAATACTTAGTATATGGGTACTAGGTACTAAGAATCTAGTAATGAGGATAATAGTCTATAAATAAGAAAAATGTACGTATCTACCAGGTACTCTGCTTGGCACATAGCAACGGCTATGTAAGTGGTAGCTATTACCATTATAATCTTTGTTTTGTTGTGAGACAGAGTCTCGCTGTGTTGCCTAAGCTGGAGTGTAATGGCATGATTTTGGCTCACTGCAACCTCTACCTCCTGGGTTCAGGCAACTCTCCTGCCTCAGCTTCCCGAGTAGCTTGGATTATAGGCGCACACCACCACACCCCACTAATTTTTGTATTTTTAGTAGAGACAGGGTTTCATCTTGTTGGCCAGGTGAAACTGGTCTCGAACTCTGGACCTCAAGTGATCCACCTGCCACAGCTTCCCGAAGTGATAGGATTATAGGCCTGAGTCACCATAACCAGCCTACTGTTATAATCTTTTTAAACTGGTCTTCTGAGCTCTAGATTTGTAACTATAATCCATCCTAAAAAGTGTCTCATCAGATCCCTGCTCTAGCCCTTCACTGTTTCCCAAATAAAGCTGTAACTTCTAAACCTAAAATCAAGGGCCCTTTCTTGCTTATGACTAAATACAGAGCTGCCAGGTCACCCAACTCCAGGGAGCATCATTCATTGTCACACCCAAAAACTCCCTATCTATGCTTGATGATACTTCATTAAGCTGTATACTTTTCATTTTTCTGTATTGTGTTATGCTTTAAATTTTAAAAATCTCCTGTATGTTATACATATTGGTGTTGAGTTCTGAGTATCTTTCCAGACTTTTGAATCAACATACAATTTTTTAAACACTATCTTATACATACTGCAGCATGTTTTATTTTACCTAACATATGGAAGAATAAAAATGTAGGTAAACAACCCAAAAGTAGGCTGGGTGCAGTGGTTCAGGCCTGTAATCCCAGCACTTTGGGAGGCTGAGGTGGGTGGATCACCTGAGGCCAGGAGTTTGAGACCAGTCTGGCCAACATGGCAAAACCCCATCTCTACTAAAAATACAAAATTAGCTGGGTGTGGTGGTGGGCACCTGTAATCGGGAGATGCTTACAGTTACTCGGGAGGCTGAGGCAGGACAATCACTTAAACCCATGAGGCAGAGGCTGCAGTAAGCCAAGATCATGCCATTGCATTCCAGCCTGGGCAACAAGAGCAAAACTTTGTCTCAAAAGAAAAAAAAATAAAACAAAAAGAACCAAAAGTAATATATGATCATCACCAATTAAAAAAAAACCAACAACACCCTACTCTCCATCCTTAAGTGACCCTTCAGCATGAGAAACAACCCTATTTTACAGAAACCGAAGAACCTCAGACCTATGAAAGTACAGGAACAGAAAATGGCTACTCCGATTCTGGAAGAAAAAGAAACTACAGAAAAGGTATCCAAAGCCATAAAGTTGGTAGGATAAAATAAAAGTTTTAAAAAAACTTAGAACACCACCACCACATAATTCAGGGAACGTATACAAGTCAGAAAAAAACAAAAACACAAATCCATAAGCCCAGATGAATGAGAGCATATTCCAAATGTAAAAATATAATGTAGTTAATAAATAGATGACTATAGGTAACTTCAGAACTTGAAAATAAGGTCAGCCTGATCAGAGATAATGTAAGGAGAAGGAAAATAAAAGGTCAGCCTGAAATTAGACTACAAAAAATTCAAATCAATGAATCAATATGAATAAATGTAACCACCCATAAAAGTAACCTATCCTAAGAAATGCTCTGTCAATAAATAAGTGGCTGGGGAGGCTAGAAAAATATCCAAATATAATCAGGGTGATCAGGGAGTAAAGTCTCTAAAATTCATGATTGATATAAACAGCAAGGTGTAATCCAATCAAACGTGTTGAATATAGGCATAAAATCCCGGCACTCTGAGAGGCCAAGGTGGGTGGATCACCTGAGGTCAGGAGTTTGAGACCAGCCTGACCAACATTGAGAAACCCCGCCTCTACTAAAAATACAAAAATTAGCCGGGTGTGGTGGTGGCCGCCTGTAATCCCAGCTACTTTGGAGGCTGAGGCAGGAGAATCGCTTGAACCTGGGAGGCAGAGGTTGCAGTGAGCTGAGATTGTGCCACTGCACCCCACCCCAAAGTGGGACTTTGTCTCAAAAAAAAAAAAAAAAAAAAAAATGTCGGAAGGTATAAGTGCTACGAAAATGCAAAACAGAATAAAGGGGCATGTCAGGTAAGTGGTATGTAATTTTAAATATGGAGCTTATAGTAAGCATCGTTGCAAAGGTGAAATTTTAGCAAAGACTTGAAGAAGGCTTCTAAATTTGAATCATAGTCACAGCTTAATATAAGGTGAATTTGGCAAGTTATTCAAGTGCCTCGGTTTTCTCACATATATTTAAAAAAAGATAATTTTATCTACCACATAAGGTTATAAGGACTGAGTTATTTGTACAATTTCTGGACCACACTAAAGTACCATAGCTCCTGAGGTTTTTTTTTTTTTTTTTAATTTAAAATAATGTAAGGTATAAATAAATAGAAGACTGGGTCATGTAGATATCCAGATGATATTCCCAGCAGAGGTACAGCAGATGGAAAGGCCCTGGTATTAAAGGAGTAGCTATGCTAGTGTGGCTGGAATAGAGTAGGTTTTTTTTTTTTTTTTTTTTTTTTTGGCGGGGTTTTTGCTTTTGTTGCCGTGGTGGGGCGGGATCTCGGCTCACCGAAACCTCCGTCTCCTGGGTTCAGGCAATTCTCCTGCCTCAGCCTCCTGAGTAGCTGGGATTACAGGCACGCGCCACCATGCCCAGCTAATTTTTTGTAGTTTTAGTAGAGACGGGGTTTCACCGTGTTGACCAGGATGGTCTAGATCTCTTGACCTCGTGATCCACCTGCCTCGGCCTCCCAAAGTGCTGGGATTACAGGCGTGAGCCACCGCGCCCGGCCTAGAGTAGGTTTTATAAAGGGCTGGGAGATGTCTTTACAGAGATAAAGGAGGTAGGAATCCTTAGGGCTGCTCCCAAATTTATAGACTTTTACTTAGATAGGGAATTCAAGAGGATTTTGAGTAATCAACTGTTTTGACTTTTTTTTTTTTTTTTTTGAGACAGAGGTTCGCTCTTGTTACCCAGGCTGGAGTGCAATGGCACGATCTTGGCTCACCGCAACCTCCGCCTCCCGGGTTCAGGCAATTCTCCTGCCTCAGCCTCCTGAGTAGCTGGGATTACAGGCACGCGCCACCATGCCCAGCTAATTTTTTGTAGTTTTAGTAGAGACGGGGTTTCACCGTGTTGACCAGGATGGTCTAGATCTCTTGACCTCGTGATCCACCTGCCTCGGCCTCCCAAAGTGCTGGGATTACAGGCTTGAGCCACCGCGCCCGGCTGTTTTGACTTTTTAAAAGACTGACTGCATTAAGAACTGACTATTGGTGGGTGTGGTGGTTCACACCTCTAATCCCAGCACTTTGGGAGGCTGAAACTGAAGGACTGCTTGAGTCCAGGGGTTCGAGACCAGCCTGAGCAACACAGTGAGACACCATCTCTACAGACAAATTAAAAATGAGGCTAGGCGCAGTGGCTTATGCCTGTAATCCCAGCACTTTGGGAGGCCGAGGCGGGTGCATAACCTGAAGTCAAGAGTTTGAGACCAGCCTGACCAATATGATGAAACCTCATCTGTACTAAAATTACAAAAATTAGCTGGGCATGGTGGCGTGTGACTGTGGTCCCAGCTACTCGGGAGGCTGAGGCAGGAGAATCGCTGGAACCTGGGAGGCGGAGGTTGCAGTGAGACAAGATCGAGCCACAACACTCCAGCCTGGGTGAGAGGGGAGACTCCATCTAAAAGAAAAAACAACATAAGCTGGGTGTGGTGGTGTGTAACTCTAGTCCCAGCTACTTAGGAGGCTGAAGTGGGAGGATCACTTGATCCTGGGAGGCTGAGGTGACAGTGAGCTGTGATGGTGCCACTGCATTCCAACCTGGGTGACAGAGCAAGACTCTGTCTCAAAAATAAATAAATAAATAGAACTGACTGTTGAAGGAGGGCAGAGCATCATACATATATATGATCAGCCAAGGTGGGTTGATCACCTGAGACTGGGAGTTTGAGACCAGCCTGGCCAACACAGTGAAACACTGTCTCTACAAAAAAATACAAAAATTAGCCAGGCATGGTTGTGCCTGCCTGTAATCCCAGCTACTCAGGAGGCTGAGGCAGGAGACTCGCTTGAACCCAGAAGGTGGAAATTGCAGCAAGCTGAGATCACACCACTGCACTCCGGCCTAGGTGACAGAGCAAGACTGTCTCAAACTAATAATAATAAATAATCCAGAAAGAGATTACGGCTTGAACCAGCATGATAACACTGGAGGACATATTAAGTAGTCAGACTTGGAATGTATTTTGAAAATAGAGCCAACAGAATTTGCTAATAC
>NW_022436943.1:46763851-46774009 GCF_009761245.1 Sapajus apella
AAAAAAAAAAAAAAAAAAAAAAAAAAAAAAAAAAAAAAAAAAAAAAGTGACTGTTAACTAAAACTGATGATGGTCTCAATAGCTGACAATGACTGAGTCCCAACTATATGCTAACTGTTCAATTAATCTCCCTACATGTATGACCACATTTAATCCTCACACCAGGTGGGTATCACCCCATTTAACAAGTATAGAAACCTGCTGATTACTGGTAAACCTGAGAAGCTGAAATTGAAATTCGAAATTAACAATATTCTTAAGACCCTATGTATTTGGCTAGGTGGGGTGGCTCACATCTGAAATCCCAGCACTTTGGGAGGCTGAGGCAGAAGAACTGCTTGAACCCGGGAGATGGAGGCTGCAGTGAGCCAAGATCGTGCCAATGCACTCCAGCCTGGGTGAGAGAGAGAGCAAAACTTTATCTTGAAGAAAAAAACAAGAGCCTATTTTTTTTTTTTTTTAGCCAGTATTCAATATATCATTAAGTATCATTATATTCACGGGATCTACGGTTATCCCGGACATAATCAGTCAGTACCGAAACAGCTTTTCTGAACACAGGTTAGTGAATCAAGCGACCAATTTCAGCGCAGAAGTGTTTGGTCTCTTCAGATCTCTGCCAATTCCTGGCACATGATTGAGAAACTAATCTTGAGTCAGGAAATTACTTGTCTTTTCAATTCAGAATCACAATTTCAGAGACTGAAGGACTATAGTTTTTAACCCATTCCCCTCAGTAGAGGAGCAACCAGAATGGGATGCCTGGTCTAAATACAAGATTTTAATGAAGACTTAAAACGAGACCCTGAAATCGTCTGCTAAACAGAAGAAGATGACATTGTCACTTTCACCACAGTTCCCCGAGCCTCTCATTCTCACTCTGAAGTTCACAACCTTCTCTCCGACCCTGTCTTTCCTACTCCATGCCGCCTACCTTCACTCACTCACTCCAACACCTTCAATCCAACTATATTACTTGCTGCCTTAACTTCACTAGCGATGCTTCCTCGACTTCTTCGACCTTTTCCGAATGCTGAAATCCCTCCACCTAGACCTCTTTCAGCAGCTGGGGAGGGGAGGTGGATGAGAGGGGAGTAATTCTGCTCAGCTCTAACTGCCCTGCAAAAACCCTAACTGTACTTCAGACCTAGAAGCTGCATTTGTTTCACGAGGACCCTCCTCCCTTCCAAACTTCCCCTATAGACACTGTTTGTAACTGCAGCATGACGGAATAGAAAGGGGACGATTTGGGAGGCTAGCAATCTGAGTTCCAATTTTAGACCTACCCCTTCCTTACTGGTTACCTTTTTGAGTCCGTTTCTCATCTGTCAAATAGATCTCACAACTATGCATTCTCAAAGGGTTGTGATGAGGCCTGGGGGGTGGGGGTTCAGGAAATGTGGGTCCTCATTCCTCCACATTATGCAACCTGGTATTATTCACTGCGCTTTTATTATGGAGCCCCTCTGAATCGTTAAATGGAGGTCAGAGAACCTGAATTAATTACAATCTGTGCGTCCCTGTGTCCCCCCCCAATGTTCCTGGCGCAGACCGAAAGCAGTCAGAGGATGCGTGTGCTGCCTTCAGGTAGATGTTAACCTAGGGCAGGAGCCTGGCCGATCGATCGGTCAGGGAGGGGGGTCGTGGGGGCGGCCGAACAGCCGCAGCTTGGCCCCAGACCGCACTACACTCAGGCCGGCTTCGATTTCCTCTTGCGTAAAAGTAGGTGGTGACCAAATGCTTAGTCCTCTCCCGGCCAGCCTCAGCTCTGCGACCCGACCCGCACCCCGTCGGGCTCCGATCCCAACAGCTTCCATTTTACTCGTCCACGAACACACTCCTCCCCCGACAACTGTCACCCCGACCAGCGCCGCCCACCCTCAAACCCCTCCGGGCGCCGGGCTGCGGGCAGTCCCCCCGGGCAACGCCCAGGGAGCCCGCCTCAGGCCGGTACTCACACCCGCCTTGGCTGCGGTCACCGCGGGCTGCTTCTGCGCCGCGCCGGCCGAGCGGAGCCGCCTCCGGCCGATCTGCTCCAGGCTGAGGAACTCATTGGACAGGTCCAAGGAGTCCGTGGCCGAGGCGGCGGAGTGGTTGTGCAGCTCCAAGCTGCTGCGGAGAACCACCATCTTCTCTCCCTGACGGCCTCGGCGTGCGCGGCCGAAAAGGGCTCCAGCTCAGAGCGGCCGCGGCTGGGTCTCTTCCGCGCTCCGAATTCTGGCGCCACAAGCTCCGCGCCAGCGGCCGCAGCGCGCGCGTCCGGAATCCCTCCGCCGTCTGTCCCGCCCACGCCGCCGCCACAGAACAGCGGGCTCGAAACTCTCCTCCCATTTGTAGAGCGAAGGAGGCCGGGCCGACGTGGAGAGGAACACGGGCCGACAGTATCTAGGACTTGAGCGGAGAGTAGGGGACAACGCCGACTTCTTTTTCTTCACATAGTTCCAGCTCACTGAGCTCGGCGGAGGGAGACGGCGGGCGCGGTGCGTGGACAGTTTGGAATTTTGGCGCGGGGACGGCGGAGGGGGAAGGGAAGCCTCCGCGCGCTCTGATTGGTTGGCGGGGCCTGGCGTCTCCTCCCCGCCTCTGTTGACACCTGCTTGCTGCTTCCCGCCGTCCTGAATTCAAATGCAAAATGGCCAGTCCTAGTCTGGAGGGAAATAAAGAACTTGGCCTTTGACAGGTTTTGACTTTGAGCCTTAAGAGATTTCTTTCTTTCTTTCTTTTTTTAAATTGAGGGCTTAACGAAAACAAGTTAACTACCAAAAAGAAAATGCAAGGAGCTAAAAGCGAGCCAGCTGAATGTGATCGTTTAGTTAGGACGCGGGTTCTGTACCCATCTTTGTCATTGATCATCTCACGTAGAAGATCTTAAATTATTCACCTCTTCGGGTCCTAATTTCCTTAACTGGAAAGTAACTCCGATTATAATATCTAAGGCCCTAAAGTATTATTATTATTATACCTTGGAGCCCTGCTTGCACAAAATAAGTGCTCAGTAAATGTTTGCTGTTATCACAGAATACAGAAAATGGCTTCTCTAATATGGCAATTACTTGACTACTTTGAAACCGTAGGCAGGGTGCCTCATGCCTGTAATCCTAGAACTTTGGGAGGCCAAGGCCGGTGGATCAACTGCAGTCAGGAGTTCAAGACCAGCTCCTGACTTCAGCTCGATAACAAGCTGAATGATCAGAATGTGCGAGGGATCCTAGTGAAACAAACAAAAGCTATTTATTAACTTGGATAACTATAGTTCATTAATTTAATTAAAAAATTGTTTTTGAGAGATGGTCTTGCTCTGTTGCCCAGGCTGGAGTGCAGTGATTTGATCTTGGCTCACTGCAACCTCCCCCTCCCTGGTTCAAGCAATTCTCCTGCCTTAGTCTCTCGGTAACTGGAATTATAGGTGCACGCCACTATTCCTGGCTAATTTTTTTTTTTTTTAATTTTTAGTAGAGATGGGGTTTCACCACGTTGACCAGGATGGTCTCGAACTCCTGACTTCAAGTGATCCACCTGCCTCAGCCTCCCAAAGTGCTGGGATTACAGGTGTGAGCCACTGTGCCCAGCCCATTAATTTAATATTTGTTAAATATATATTGAGCCCCTATTATGTGCCAGGCATTATTCTAAGCACTGGGGAGGCAGCAGTGAATAAAAAGAACAAAAATGACCCCCTGGAACTTAAACTCTAGTGGAAGGAGAAAGATAATACACTAAATGTAAAAGTTTTAAAGTGGCATGCATTACACAGAAATATAAAGTAGGGAAGGGGGAGGGAAGAGTGCAATTTTAAACAGGGTGACTGGGGAAGGTCTGGCTGAGAAATCTGACAAAGGCCTAAAGGTTAGATGGTTCTGGGAGAAGAGAGAATCGGGAAGCAGGAAGGGGAGAGCAGCGAGGCCAATGAGAACACAGCCACTGAGAGCAGATCCTGCAAGACTCTGGGTCTTTGTTTGAAACTTTTGGGGGCTTTTATTATAGCCCCCAAATTCACCTGTTCAAAACTCTGAGATGAAAAGACATCACAGGGTTTTGAACAGAGGTTTGACTTATCCTGACTTTTTTTTTTTTTAAGATGGAGTTTAACTCTTGTTGCCCAGGCTGGAGTGCAATGGCAATCTTGGCTCGCCCCAACCTCCACCTCCCAAGTTCAAGTGATTCTTCTGCCTCAGCCTCCCGAGTGGCTGGAATTACAGGCATGCACCATCATACCTGGCTAATTTTGTATTTTTAGTAGAGACAGGGTTTTTCCATGTTGGTGAGGTTGGTCTCAAACTCCCGACCTCAGGTCTCCCACCTATGCCAGCCTCCCAAAGTGCTGGAATTACAGGAGTGAGTCCCCGTGCACTTGGCCTTATGCCAATTTTTAAAATAAACTGTGTGGCTGCTGAATGATGAATGCAATGTTTGGGGACACATAAAAAGTTATTCGTTGTTTATCTGAACTTCACATTTAATTGGCAGTCCTGCTTTTTTTTTTGAGACAGAGTCTCGCTCTGTCGCCCAGGCTGAAGTGCAGTGGCGCAATCTTGGCTCACTGCAACCTCTGCCTCCCAGATTCAAGCAATTCTCTTGCCTCAGCTTGCCAAGTAGCTGGGATTACAGGCATGCATCACTATGCCCAGCCAATTTTTGTATTTTAGTAGAGATGGGGTTTCACAATGTTGGCCGGGCTGGTCTTGAACTCCTGACTTCAGGTGATCCATCTGCCTTGGCCTCCCAAAGTGCTGGGATTTCACACATGAGCCATTGTGTCCAGCGAGACAGATTCTTGTTCTGTCGCCCAGGCTGGAGTACATTGGCACAGCCACGGTTCACTGCAGCCTTGAACCCCAGGGCTCAAGCAGTCCTCCCACTTTAACCTCCCTAGTGGCTGGGACCACAGGTGTGTGCTACCACACCTGGCTAATCTGATTTTAGAGATGGGGTCTCACTGTGTTACCCAGGCTGGTCTCAAACTCCTGGCCTCAAGCATTCCTTCCACCATGGCCTCCCAAAGCACTGGGATTACAGGTGTGAGCCACCACCCGAACAATTTTTCTGATTTTTCTTGCATGAATATGTATCACTTTTACAATAGAAAAAACTCTAAAATAATTGTTTAACCAACATCAGTGAAACAGGAAGAAACAATATTTAAAGTAGCACAGTTAAAAAAAAAAAGTAGCACAGTTTACTATTACTTGGTTTAAAAATACTATATCTGGCCGGGCATTGTGGCTCATGCCTGTAATCCCAGCACTTTGGGTGGCCAAGGCAGGCAGATCACGAGGTCAAGAGATTGAGACTATCCTGGCCAACATGGTGAAACCCCATCTCTACTAAAAATACAAAAAAATTAGCTGGGTGTGGTGGTACGTGCCTGTAGCCCCAGCTACTTGGGAGGCTGAGGCAGGAGGATTGGTTAAATCCAGGAGGCAGAGGTTGCAGCAAGCCAAGATCGCATTACTGCACTCCAGACTGGTGACAGAGAGAGACTCCATCTAAAAAAAAAAAAACCAAAAAACTATATACTGTATATAACATCTCATTTGATTTGTTTATTCAGGAAATTTTAATTGAGCCCCCATCTTATTCTAAGCATAGTCTGGGGTGCAGGGAGTAAAGCAATAAACAACACAAAACCCTGTCTCCATGAAAAATACAAAAAATTGGCTGGGAGTTCAAAGATAGAATTCCCCAGGAAGTTTACATTCTAAGAGGTAGTCAGTGGATAAATAAGGAAATAAATAAACAAGGCAACTTCATTGTACCAAGTGGTATAAAGAAAATGAAATAGGGTTATGTGATAGGGAGTAGTTGGAGGACGAGGGAAACATACAGTGGACTTGAAAGGTCAGTCTGAGGCCAGGCATGGCTCACACCTGTAATCTCAGCACTTTGGGAGGCTGAGGCAGGCAGATTGTTTGAGGTCAGGAGTTTGAGACTAGCCTGGCCAACATGGCAAAAACCTGTCTCTACTAAAATTACAAAAATTAGCTGGGTGTGGTGGCACATGCCTGTAATCCCAGCTACTTGGGAGGCTGAGGCAGAAGAATCACTTAGGTGGAGGTTGCAGTGAGCTGAGATCACACCACTGCACTCCAGCCTTTGTGACAGAGTGAGACTCCATCTCAAAAATAAATTAAAAAGTGTGGAAAATAAAGAGTTCCTCTTCAAAGTTTCCCTTGTGTTAAATAATAATAATAAATGTTAGAAATAATAGTTTCTTTCAAAGACTAACTTTCTTCAAACCTTCTTGTTTTTTCTAATAACTCCTTGTTAAGCCCTATCCTATGTAGCTATCAGACATAAGGGAATAAGTACATTCTATATCCTTGTACTTTAACCAAGATATTTGTGCTAGACATGCTCACAGGCACATAGTACATTCTATGCCCTTGTACTTTAACCAAGATACTTATGCTGGACGTGCTCACAGGCATGTCCCAGCTCACAGCCTATGCCCCTTCTTCATTTGGAAATGTTATTACTTTTCTAAATCCTTTCACAGGCAAATTCCTCTTTGTCTTTGTCCTCCACTGCCTTTACCTATTTAGAAAAGTTTTAAGTTGTTAGCCAATCAGGTTCAGTTTTAGATTGTGAGATCTGGCTCCAACCAACAGAGATTGAACACAGCAGTAAGAACTCAATGCGTAAGGAATAAATATGCCTGCCTTTCTTTTATTCATTATACTCTTGTGGCAAGACTGCTGGCGAGGAGTACCCTTTCTCAAGAAAGTAAAATTAATTTGCTGAGATAACTTTTTGTCTGAATGTTAATTTTTTCTTTTTTTTTTTTTTTTTTGAGACGGAGTTTCACTCATGTTACCCAGGCTGGAGTGCAATGGCGCGATCTCAGCTCACCGAAACCTCCGCCTCCTGGGTTCAGGCAATTCTCCTGCCTCAGCCTCCTGAGTAGCTGGGATTACAGGCACGCGCCACCATGCCCAGCTAATTTTTTGTAGTTTTAGTAGAGACGGGGTTTCACCATGTTGACCAGGATGGTCTCGATCTCTTGACCTCGTGATCCACCCGCCTCGGCCTCCCAAAGTGCTGGGATTACAGGCTTGAGCCACCGCGCCCGGCCTAATGTTAATTTTTTCTTACAGTACTGAGGAACAAGCATTTTACTTATAACAAAAAGAAAGGTCAGCCTGAGGTCTGATTTTAGATGACACATAAAATATGACACATAAAATATTTGCCATGTTGTCCCTGAATCAGCCCTTCAAAAAACTGGCAGAGTTTTCCAGGGAATGGGAAGAACAAGTGCAAAGGTCCTGAGGTAGGAAGTCCAAAATAGTTGAAAATGCTTCCAGAACTTCAAAGATAGAATTCTCCAGGGAGTTTATTAAACACACTTCACACAGCCAGGTGTGGTGATGCGGGCCTGTAGTACCAGCTACTTGGGGGGCTGAGGCGGGAGGATCACTTGAGCCCAGCAATTTCCTATCAGTTGGAGGAACATAGTGAGACCCAGCCTCAACAACTAAGAATAAACACTACACACAGCTTCAGGTGCCTCCTCTGAAGAACCTGATTTCGTGGGTCTGAGGTAAGGCCTGGAAACTTGGATATTTTCAGGAAGTGTCCTGGTGATTCTTACCCACAGAGTGATTTGTGTTATACTGTTCTGGAATGTGGTGAGGAAAGAGTTAATTGCTAGAGAAGCAGCTGTTGAGAATAAAAGGGTGGGCATGGGCCAGATGGTGTGCTTCAAGAGCACAATAGAGAGAGTTGTTGTTGTTGTTGTTGTTGTTTAAAGAAGGTTCTCACTCTGTCTCCCAGGCTGGAGTGCAGTGGTGGGATTTTGGCTCACTGCAACCTCCACCTCCCAGGCTCAAGCAATCCTCCCAGGCTCAAGTGATCCTCCCACCTCAGCCTCCAAGTAGCTGGGAGTAGCTGGGACTACAAGGGCACACATCTGCTCCCAGCTAATTATTTGTATTATTTGTGGAGACGGGGCTTTGCCATGTTGCCCAGGCTAGTCTCAAACTCCTGAGCTCAGGTGATCTGCCCACTTAGGCCACTGAAAGTGGTGAGATTACAGGCGTGAGCAACTGTAATCCTCCAGCCAGGAGAATTTTTTAATTTTTTTAACGTTTATTTATTTATTTTAGAGACAGGGTCTCCCTGTGTTGCCCAGGCTGCAGTGCAGTGGTCATTCACAGGTAGACAATCATGGCTTGCTACAACCTCGAACTCCTGGGTTCAACCAATCCTCCCACCTCAGCCTTCTGAGTAGCTGGGACTATTGGCATGTGCCACCACACCAGGATGGTTTTGATCCATTTGCAAAGAGAAGCTGTGAAGTGATAGCAAAGGAAAGAAGTCACATGATGGGCTCTTTGGTGAGAATGATTGGAAATAGCAAGAATGGATGTAGAATGAAAAACGAGGAGGTTACTGCACTGTCCTGGTGAGAGAAGACAGTGGCCTGGACGAATGGCAGTGAGCAGATGCAAAATGGACACAGATGGGGGATCTATTTTGCATCACAGCCTATAGAAGATCCTGTCTGCCTTCAGCAGAAGGACTTGGTCTAGGTGTGCTGTTGACATAAAGTGACCTTGTGAGGCCATCCATAGGAAGCCACTCCAGCAGGAGGGGAGGCTATTTTAGCTGGTCAGAGCTGAGCAGACTAAAAAGGCAACATACTTTACCATGATTATTTTAGACATCTGCTGCAACCAGAGGTGACTCTCTTCCCCGGGCTAAACCAATTAGGAGTGATTAACTTTTCTACTTATATTTATTTATTTTTCAAGATGTAGTATAGTCATACAGTTTAATTTTAAAAGTTACAAAGGAGCATATGCATTAGAAGTCTCCTTCATACACCCATTTGCTGGCCATCTTGTCCCCTTCCCATCAGCAACCAGTTATTCATTTCTTGGGTATCCTTCCAGAGATCTTCTATACCAGGTATGTTAACTTCCTAAGGCTGCTGCCAACAACTTATCATAAATTTGGTGGCTTAAAAAAACAGAAATTTGGCCGGACGTGGTGGCTCACATCTGGAATCCCAGCACTTTTGGAGGCTAAGGCAGGTGGATCACTAGGTCAGGAGTTCAAGACCAGCCTGGCAAAGATGGTGAAACCCCATATCTATTTAAAAAAAATACAAAAATTAGCCAGGTGTGGTGGCAGTTGCCTGTAGTCCTAGCTACTCGAGAGGCTGAGGCAGAAGAATTGCTTGAACCCAGGTGGCAGAGATTGCAGTGAGCTGAGATCGCACCAGTGCACTCCAGCCTGGGCGACAGAGTGAGACTGTCTCAAAAACAAGCAAACAAACAAACAAATAAACACTCAGAAATTTATTCTCTGATGGTTCAGGAGGCCAGACATCCAAAATTAAGGTGTTGGCTACATTGATTCCTTCTAGGGGTTCTGAGTGAGAATCTATTCCATGCCTGTCTCCCAGCTGCTGGTGTCTGCTGACAACCTTCGGAGTTCCTTGGCTTGCAGGAGTGTAAGGCCACTCCCTGCTTTCATCATCAAATGTCCTTCTTTCCTGTCTTTTTGTGCTCACACTCAAATCTCTCCCCGCTTTCTCTTATAAGGACATCAGTCATTGAACTATTTAGAGCACACCCTAAACCAGGATGATCTCATTTTGAGATCTTAGTTATATCTGCAAAGACCCTGTTTCCAGATGAGATGACATTCACAGATACCCAGGCATTAGGACTTGAATATTTCTTTTTTGGAGCCATCATTTAACCCATTACTCTAGGGGGTGGCAAACTTTTTCTGTAAAGAGCCAGATTGTAAATATTCTAGCTTTTGTGGATGGTATGATGTTTGTAGCAATTACTGAATCCTACAGTAGTGAAAAAGTGGCCACATACAATCTAGACACAAATGGGCATGATTGTGTTCCAATAACACTTTATTTACAAAAACAGGTGGCAGGCTCTATTTGGCCCAAAGGGGTCATAGTTCTCTTTTTCTTTCTTTCTTTTTTCTTTTTAAGGTACATTTTCACTCTTGTTGCCCAGGCTGGAGTGCAATGGCATAAGCTTGGCTCACTGCAAACTCTGCCTCGCAGGTTCAAGTGATTCTCCTGCCTCAGCCTCCTGAGGAGCTGGAATTATAGGTGACCACCACCACAGCCCACCTTTTGTGTGTGTGTGTGTGTGTGTGTGTGTGTGTGTGTGTGTGTGTGTGTGT
>NW_022436943.1:46774019-46818333 GCF_009761245.1 Sapajus apella
TGTGTGTGTGTGTGTGTGTGTGTGTGTGTGTGTGTGTGTGTGTGTGTTTTTAGTAGAGACAGGGTTTCACCATATTGGCCAACCTAGTCTCCAACTCCTGAGCTCAGGTAATCCGCCCACCTTGGTCTCCCAAAGTGCTGGGATTACAGGTGCAAACCAGTGCACCTGGCTAATTTTCTAACTTCTGATCTATACTATACAAGTAAGTGCAAGCATGTGTTTGCATGGATATTCATTTCCACCTTGTTGACATAAACGCAGCATACTGTACACTCTGTTCTGTACTGTGCTTCTTTATCTAAGTGTTAGCGCTCTTTCCCTGTGAGTACAAAAAGAACTTCCTTCCTTTGTTCAGCAACATAGTAGTCTACTTTGCGGACACACTGTACTTTAAGTAGACCTTTTTTGCTGAACATTTGTTTCTGTTCTCTTGCAATTGCATAAACTGCTATGAATAAATCGGTTCAAATGTTACTTCTACACCATATCTGTAAAATACATTTCTAGAAGTGCAATGGCTAAATCAAAAAGTAGGTCAACAACTAAATGCAATAATATGAATAAATCTTACAAACAGAATATTAAGCAAAAGGAGTCTGATATTTTAAATGTATAATTCCTTTTGTATTAAGTAGAAATATAGACAAAACTAACTTTTGCTGGCCGTGTGTGGTGGCTCAAGCCTATAATCCCAGCACTTTGGGAGGCTGAGGCGGGTGGATCACAAGGTCAAGAGATCGAGACCATCCTGGCCAACATGGCAAAGCCCCGTCTTTACTAAAAATACAAAAATTAGCCAGGCATGACAGTGGGTGCTCGTAATCCCAGCTACTTGGGAGGCTGAGGCAGGAGAATCACTTGAACCTGGGAGGTGGAGGTTGCAGTGAACTGAGATCGTGCCACTGCACTCCAACCTGGGTAACAGAGCGAGACTTCCTCTCAAAACAAAAAACTAAAACAATAACTTCTGCTGTTAGAAGTCAGAATATTGATTATTCTTGGGGTTGTAAAACATGAAGGCAGGCTGGGCACAGTAGTTCATGCCTGTAATCCCAGTACTTTGGAAGGCTGAGGCGGGTGGACCACTTGACACCAGGAGTTCGAGATCAGCCTGGCCAACATAGTGAAACCCTGTCTCTATTAAAAATACAAAATACAGGCCAGGCGCGGTGGCTCAAGCCTGTAATCCCAGCACTTTGGGAGGCCGAGGCGGGTGGATCACAAGGTCAAGAGATCGAGACCATCCTGGTCAACATGGTGAAACCCCATCTCTACTAAAAATACAAAAAATCAGCTGGGCATGGTGGCGCATGCCTGTAGTCCCAGCTACTCAGGAGGCTGAGACAGGAGAATTGCCTGAACCCAGGAGGCGGAGGTTGCGGTGAGCCAAGATCGCGCCATTGCACTCCAGCCTGGGTAACATGAGTGAAACTCCGTCTCAAAAAAAAAAAAAAATATAAAATACAAAAATTAGCTAAGTGTGGTGGTGCACGCCTGTAATCCCAGCTACTTGGGAGGCTAAGGCAGGAGAATTGCTTGAACCCGGAAGGCAGAAATTGCAGTGAGCCAAGAAGATCGTGGTGCCACTGCACTCCAGCCTGGGGGATGGAGCAAGACTCTGTAAAAGAAAAAGAAAAAAAAAAAAAAAAAGTTGTAATGAAATAAAAAAAAAACAAAACAAAACTAAGCAAAGCAAAGAAATAGAAATTCCAGAACACTAACAGCCAGCCAGCCAAAAGCTTTTCTCTATTCCTTTATTCTCTCTTTATACTATTAAACATTAAGGAATTACCACACTGGGGCTAGGTGTTGTGGGTAAAGCCTGAATCCCAACATTTTGGGAGGCCAAGGCAGGAGGATCCTTTGAGCCCAGAGGTTCAAGACCAGCCTGGGCAACATGGTGAAGCCCCATCTCTACCCAAAATACAAAAATTAGCGAGGTGTGGTGGTGTACATCTATACTCTCAGCTGCTTGGGGGACTGATCCAGGAGAATCACTTGAGCTTGGGAAATGGAGGTTGCAGTGATCCGAGACTGTGCCACTGCACTTTTTAGCCTGCAAAAACAACAACAACAAAATTACCACAGTGGCTTCAGCTTTTGGTTGGATTAGTGAGTTGAATTGTGCCCCCATAAAGGATATATCCATGTACTAAACCTCAGCTTGTGAATGTGATCTGATCTGGAAATAGGTCTTTGCAGATATAATTAAAATCTCAACATGAGATTATCCTGGTTTGTGGTGAACCCTAAATCCAGTGACTAGTGTTCTTATAAGGGAAAGGATAGTGAGATTGGTGCATACAGACACACGGAAGGCAGTGATGTGAAGACAGGCAGAGACTGAGTGATGTGTCTATAAGCCAAGAAATGCCAAGGTTTGCCAGCAACCACAAGAAGTCAGGAGAGAAGAATGGAACAGATTCTTCCTTCAAATCTCCAGAAATAATCAACCTGGCTGACACTTTGATTTTAGACTTCTAGACTCCTGAACTGTGAGAGAATAAATTCCTGGTTTTTAAAGGTTACCAAGTTTGTGGTAATTTGTTACATATAGCACCCCAGGGAAATACATATAGTACAGTTGGTCTGGGATTGGTCTTCTGTTGGTGATCAATTTTATCTTTTCTAATCTTAACCATTCTAGATAGGAGTGACTCGATTTAGGAAAAGAAAAGGCAGCAGAGGTTGGGTGCAGTGGCTCACACTTGTGATCCCAGCACTTTGGGAGGCTGAGGTGGGTGGATCACAGGCAAGTTCAAGACCAGCCTGGCCAGCATGGCAAAACCCCGTTTCTACTAGAAATACAAAAATTAGCTGGGCATGGTGGCACGCGCCTGTAATCCCAGCTACTCTGGAGGCTGAGGCAGGAGAATCACTTGAACCTGGGAGGCAGAGGTTGCAGTGAGCCAAGATTGTGCCACTACATTCCAGCCTGGGTGACAGAGCAAGACTCCATCTCAAAAAAGAAAACAAAAGAAAGGAAAAGAAAGGAAATGGAGGTTCTTGTTGGCAAGACTGCTTCAAAAAGACTCAAGTGTTCTTACTTCATGTGCTTCAGAAAAGAGGCTGAGGTCAGAGCTAATCATGATTACATTATCTCATTTGGGATGAGGTCATAGGTGGGTCCATTTCTGTTCTTTGGTAGCAAAATTAGAAAGTAAACATTAATTTGGACTGGGATTTCTTTCAGGAATGTTGCAAATATGAGCTTACTGAAATTGTCTACCTAATCTTACTGATTTCCCACAAAAGAGGAAGAAACGTTAATTGAATGGAAGTGGGGAGGCATTGTTGACATTTGCCATATTTTAGCTGTTTTATTCCATTTTTTAGCCCTATCCCAGATTCCCCTTCTATCTGGGAATTTTTCTCTTTGGGTGGGTTTGGTTTAGGCAGGGCCTAGCCTCATTCTGTGGAAATTCTACAGGGATATACACCTCATTTCCCTGGACACCTGGCAATGAGGATGCAGGCATGCGACCTTGGCTCAGCCAATGGGCTACTCCTATTTGAGGCATTTATTGCCGCTTGGAGGAATGACACAAAGATGCTGAGACAGAGATTATTCATGGTGGCAGAGCAAAAGATATGGAGGCATAGCATTAATGGTGCCTTTTAAAATTTATTTGCTTGTTTATTTATTTTTTGAGACGGAGTCTCACTCTGTCACCCAGGCTGGAATGCAATGGCATATTCTTGGCTCACCATAACCTCTGCCTCCACGGTCCAAGCGATTCTCCTGCCTCAGCCTCCTGAGTAGCTACGATTACAGGCACATGCCACCACATCCAGCCTAGTGATTTATTTTTGGGTCAGGGTCTCACTCTGTTGCCCAGCCTGGGGTGCAGTAGTGAGATCATAGCTCACTGTAGCCTCGAGTTCCCAGAATCAAGCAATCCTTCCAGCTCAGCCTCTTAAGTAGCTGGAACTACAGGCGTGCCACCATCATGCTCTGCTAATTTTTATTTTTAAATTTTTTGTAGAGATGGGATCTCACTGTGTTGCTGAAGCTGGTCTCATGCTTCTGCACTCAAGTGGCCTTCTTGCCTTGGCCTCCCAAAGTGTTGGGATTACAGGTGTAAGCCACTGAACCCTGCCCTTTTTTCCCCCATAGTCACAACCCATCCTGGGAATAAACATCAGGCTCATCAGGGCATAGTTTCTAGAATACATATGTGTGTGTGTGTGTGTGTATATATATATATATATATATATGTATGTATATATATATATTTGAGATGGAGGCTTGCCCTGTCGCTCAGGCTCGAGTGCAGTGGCACAATCTTGGCTCACTGCAACCTCTGCCTCCGAGGTTCAAGTGATTCTCCTGCCTCAGCCTCCCAAGTAGTGGGATTACAGGCACCTGCCACTGTGCCTGGCTAATTTTTGTATTTTTAGTAGAGATGGGGTTTCACTATCTTGGCCATGATGGTCTCAAACTCCTGACCACCTGCCTCGGCCTCCCAAAGTGCTGGGATTACAGGGGTGAGCCACCACGCCTGACCGGAACACATATTTTTTTCCTTTTTTTTTTTTTTTTTCCAATCTGTACTTTTCCAATTTTTTTCTTTTAATCTCAAGACAGCAAGTATTCATATTTAATCTATGTCATCTACTATAACATGTTTTCTTAAAGATCCATAACAGGGACTTTGGGCTCATAGTCTAACACTCTTTCAGTATTCTGGGATATAATTCTGGGTCTGAAGATTTTTTTTTTGAGATGGAGATTCGCTCTAGTTGCCCAGGATGGAGTGCAATGGCATGATCTCAGCTCACAGCAACCTCTGCATCCTGGGTTCAAGTGATTCTCCTGCCTCAGCCTCCCAAGTAGCTGGGATTATAGGCATGCACCACCACGACTGGCTAATTTTGTATTTTTAGTAGAGAAGGGGTTTCTCCATGTTGCTCAGGCTGGTCTTGAACTCCACACCTCAGGTGATCTGCCCGCCTTGGCCTCCCAAAGTGTTGGGATTACAGGCACGAGCCACCACGCCCATCCTGCGTCTGAAGATTTTTAACACATTTAAGACAAAGTGATTTCTAACCCTGCACCTGTCTTGGTCTTTTACTTCCTCTTACTATTTTCCTTATTCTTTACAACTTGAGGACCATTTTTCTTTGATTTAAAAAATGCAAGCAATATAGGCATTACATATTTGTCTTTCCTTTTGGTTGTCTGATCACATCATATCATATGATCCCAAGCATTATAAACAAAATATAAATGAAAAATAAAGCTCTAAGCCCCCCAACCATCCAAATGGACTCCTCCTCTCAGCTAAGGGGATTCCAAAGCTAACCTGAATAACTGGTTCCAGCCATGATAGGAAGGGGAAGTCTGGCAAGCCTCATTATACCCTCCTCTCTTTTAGAATTCAGGCCCAGCTGACATCAACACAGAACTTAAGACTGACAGAACAGACTCTTAAGTTTGATAAGAAACATTTACAGGCCGGGTTCTGTGGCCCCTGCCCGTTGTTCCAGCCTGGCACACTGGCTATTTCTCAGTATGCATTCTCCCCTTCTTCCTTGAGACACTCAAATGTTACCTGCGCTGCTCAGAATAAACTCTCTATTTCCTGATCTCCTTTGCACCTGGAAGTGATCATGTAAGTATCTTTTGGTCAGTGGAATACGAGCAGAGTGATGTGTACAACTTGCAGATTTTGTCCTTGAACCTCCCACGACTCCTTTTCCCTGATCTTACCAGTCAGAATGCAATCAGCAGGTAGGGTGGCAAGCCATCTTCAGCCACGCAGACTAGGGCATCACTCTAGATATGGCCCCCAATAAAACACAGGAGCCTGGGTAACAGATATTGTAGAGACACCGTATCAACTCTGGAATGTATATGCTCAGGCTGTTGCATGAGAAATGCATTTGTATTTCATTTAAGTCACTAATACTTTTGGGGTTTCTTTGTTACAGCAATGCCACCTGTATTTTAATTAATAAAAATACCATCAATTCAACAAGGATTTATGCCGGCTACAATGCTTATACCCTGCTCAGAGCTATCTGATGATAATAATCCTAACTGCAAAATTACGTAGTTGTTTTTTAAAATTATTTTATTTGGTTTTTAAGGGATGAGGGTCTCACGTTGTTGCCCAGGCTGGAGTGCAGTGGTGCAATCATAATTCACTGCAGCCTCAAACTCCTGGGCTCAAGCAATTCTTCCACTTCAGACTCCTGGGTAGCTAGGACCACAGGCCCCACCATGCCTCGCTAATTTCTGAAATGTTTTTTGTAGAGACAGGGTCTTGCTGTGTTTCCTAGGTTGGCCTCAAACTTCTGACCTCAAGTTATGCTCCTGCCTTGGCCTCCCAAAGTTCTGGGATTACAGGGGTGAGCCACTACACCTGGCCTATGTAGTTGTTTATGATATAGGGTACTGAGGACCGCAGACCTCTCAATACAACTCGTTCCAAATCCCTGCACTAACAGAACTGACCAAACTCGAGGACGGCTTCTAGCAGTATAAGGCTATGTCAGCCTTCACCCCCAAATCCCCCATTAAAATGCCTGCCTAAAAAAGCTCAAATATGCCAGGAAAATTTACTATTTGTTGTCGCCAGTACCTGAGGATAGGCCCCGACCTCCCTTTCTTACAGCATTTACTAAAAAGGGCATAGAATTGTAAATATGTATTACTTGCAACTCAGAAGTCCTTCTCAAGGACTGAGAGAGCCATTCCTTTGAAATGTAACCATCAGGAAGAACAGGGCCTCTGACTCCCAGTCTCTGTGGGAGGATAGAAACCTAACTTAGATAACTCCCAGCTAGCAGACACAGCTGGCCTAAGTGTATTTCTACTGACCAACCCTTTGTAATTTTTACTTCCCTGGTTCTACTGAGCAACCCCGTCACGGTCTCCTTCCTCCCTCCTTCCTCATTCTCCTTTTGAAATGCCCAAATCACCTGTGCACAACTGGAATCGAGCTCAGGTCTTTCCCCTACTGTCAATAGTTGCTGAATAAAATCTGTTTTCAACACTTTGACTAATGTTCAACGGCTGTATTTCTGACAGTACCTATACTGTGCCAGGCACTATGCTAAGTGTTTTGCGGAGATTAGTTTATTTAATTTTCACTGCAGTACCCATTAGATAAGCATTCTACTATCATTATCCTCATTTTAGAAAGAAACTGACACTCAAAAATCCTAGTGTTACTTATCCAAGGCCACTCAGGATAGTAAGTAGCCAAGATATGCACGACTTGAGTGTGTTTCTGACTCCAGCACTATTTATACTATGCTACCGCTCAGGGCGAGACCCGTGCCCTCGAAGAGCTCATGGCAGAGGTAGAGACAGAGTGAGTTGCTGAGCATGCTACTGCTTTTAAGACATGAATAAAAAGTTGTGACAGAACAGGAAAAAAAAAGCTGCAGGAAGATGGAAGCCAACAATAAGCACTTTCTGGGAAAAGCTGCAAATAAGGCATGTGAAAGAGAGCATCAGACAGAGTGTACATACAACTTGTGCAAAGGCTTGGTGTATCAAAGGAACAGTAAGACACTTAGCGACAAGTGTATAGCGGGGAGGCTGAGGCGGGCGGAAAACTTGAGGTCAGGAATTTGAGACCAGCCTGGCCAACATAGTGAAACCCCACCTCTACAAGAAATACAAAAAATTAGCTGGGTTAGTGTGGGCGGAGGTTATAGTGAGCTGAGATCGCACCACTGCACTCCAGCCTGAGCAACAGAGATGCCATCTCAAAAAAAAAAAAGTACAGGGTATGTGGGAAATAATGAAATCAGATTTTTTAAATCAAAAATCACGGTTGCTAACATTTATTATTATATGCCAGCAACTATTCTAAGGGCTTTATATACATAAACTCAACTAATCCTCATATGACTCTATGAGGTAGTAGCATTATCATTAACTTCATTTTACAGATAAGGAAACTGAGACACAGAGGAGCGAAGTAACTTTGTCCAAGGTCACCCAACTGGCAAATTGTAGAACCTACCCAGCCTGGCTTCAAAGTCCTATAGTAAGTAACCTGTGCCCAATCAGGGTAAGAAACCACACAGTAGGTCAAGTAAGGGAAGTTAAATGTAAAGAACTATTAACTATGTTAGCTGAGCACGGTGGCATGTGCCTGCAGTTCCACGTACTCAGGAGGCTGAGGTGGGAGGATCACTTGAGCCCTGGAGTCAAGGTTGCAGTTAGCTATGATTGTGCCATGGCACTCCAGCCTGGGTGACAGAGGAGACTCTGTCACCCCACCCCCAAATATTATTAACTATGATAAAGGCATAACTACAACATATAAGGAAACTCTATACAGTATCTTACTGCATAAAGGGTAGGGTTAGAAAGAACCCTGGTTTCTGTGTCAAGAGGTTGAAGAAAGGTTATTGCCAGGCTAAAGCTGCAAGGTTAGGGAGGGACCACGTTCTGAGTCTGGGGCTGGGGCAGACTCAAGAATGTTCTCACCACCACACTGGTTCTGCTGACTTTAAATGGAGCAGTTAGGCCATTTACAGTCAATGTTAGTATTGAGTTGTGAGGTACCATTCCATTAATCGTGCTATTTGTTGCCTGTGTAGCTTGTTTTTTTTTGTTTTTGCTTTTTAAATTGTATTTTTGTTTTATAGGTCCTTTGTGATTTATGCTTTAAAGGGGTTCTCTTTAGATGTGTTTCCAGGACTTTTTTTTCAAGATTTAGAGCTTTTAGCAGTTCTTGTAGCAGTGGCTGGGAGTGGCAAATTATCTCAGCATTTGTCTGAAAAAGACTGTATCTTTCCATCATATATGATGCTTAGTTTTGCTGGATACAAAATTCTTGGCTAATTGTTTTGTTTGAAGAGGGTAAAGATAGGGCCCCAATCCCTTCTAGCTTGCAGGGTTTCCCACTCACTTTAAAGGAGAAACGTTTACCAGAGTTGTTATTTAGCATAGAGGCTATGTGGAAGTTTGTATTAGGAGCTGAGAGGCAATAAAATTGGTAACTGACAGGAACTATGCTCCAAGTCTTTAGATTTATCAGCTTTGAGACTTGTGAGATTGGAGAATCCGACTGTGGACAGCTGAAATCAACGTAAACATCTCAGTTTTTACAATGAGAAGCGTACCCCCATTAGCTATCTATGCTCATTGCAAATACGAACAATTCAGAAGACTAAAGTGTAAAGTGAAAGTCCTTGAAACTAAAAGTCCCTGATATTAATACCATTCATTCACCAGAGATAAACACTATTTTAACAATACGTCTTTTCTTCTAGACTGCCAGTAATTGAACAAATATATGATTAACACAAAACGGATGCCACATGAACTCTTTTAAAATTTACTATATCAGGGAATTAATGTATCTTTTCGAGCCAATAGATACAGGTCTTCCAATTTAAAAAATTAAATTACAATAGGGTGAGATTTGGGGTGTTATCCCTTTCGGAAAGCATCCTCGATGAGGTCATATTTGGAATGAACCTCCACTCCCCACGTCTTCTCTGGGCTCCTGCGGACTCCAGTCTGAGTACTGAATTGTGGATTTTCACACCCAAACCTGTGTTATTTCAGTGTCTCACCTGGCTCCTCCACAGCGCAGAAGCTCACCCCAGGTTGGAAGAGCCTCTCCGGGGAAACTCAGCGAAGCGCCATTCAGGGCCCAACTCAAGCCCAAGCCTATCTCCTCCCCAGGCCGCCGCGGGAGACCCCACTTCTCCCAAACCTCACCGGGGCCCCGCCTCTGACTCCGCCCACCAGACCACGCGCCCCCGCCCCGCCCCACCCCACCCCAGGCTCCACCCACCATCCGGGCCCCGCCTACCCGGAACCACGCTGTCGTCCTCGTCCGGGGCTCCGTCCACTGGAACTCGCGCCACTTACCCCACCCCCGACCCGCCCACTTCGCTTGGGCTCCACCCTCCCAGGAAGCTGCGCCTCTCGCCCCGAGCTCCGCCCACTTCGTCCGGGGATTCCCGCGCCAGGAACTCAGGCTGCTAGCCCCGCCCAGGCCACGCCCCACCGCGCTCTTGGCCTCGCCATCCAGAAACTGCCCCGGCCGCCGCGCGCTCCGCCCATCCCGCCCTGGGAACGCGTGCGGGCCGCTACACGGCAGCCGCTTCCTTTGCTACGTCAGGTCCAGTCGGTCTTCCTGCGGCCGGGGCCCTGGCTGAGCTAGCCGGCCATGGAGGGTAATGGCCCCGCTGCCGCCCAGTACCAGCCGGCCAGCCCCCCGCGCGACGCCTGTGTCTACAGCAGCTGCTACTGGTGAGGAGGCGCGGGCGCAGTCTCCTGGTCTCCCCGGCTCCTGGGCCGCGAGTCGCAACCGTGGCTCTTCTCTTCCCGGCCCCTTCTCGGGGACGCTCCCGGCGTCGACCGGCGGGTTCTACAGTTTCTGCGGGAGGAGGGAGCGGGAATGGCAGCTCTCGTCTTTTGAGTAGAGCGTGGGCTATTGGATGGGGTTGGGAATTCGTCCGGAATCATAGGGTCGGTAGTGCATTTCCTGTACTTGGTGCTGGTCGGTTGGATTTGCTCTGCAGATCTCTGCTTGGGGGCGAGGAAGAGTGGAGCTCTGAAAACCTTTGAAAGTTACTCTGCTGAAGCTTGTGGGGTTTCGGACTGAGGTGAAGGCTATTTTAATTTTGGAAGAGAATGGAGACACAGAGAGTTTGGTGTAACTTGCCAAGGTCACCCAGCTAATAGCCAGGAATCCAGTTCAGGCTCCCTGACGCCAGAAACCATGATCTTAACCATGTCGTCATTATAATAATGGTTACATTTACACAGCACTTGCTTTAGGCCACGCATTGTTCTGGCTAGTTTGGGTAACATAAATCACTGAGCATCAGGGTCACTCTAAGAGGTAGGTATTGTTATCCTCATTTTAAAGATGCATTTTAAAGATGCACTGAAGCACAGAGGGCTGCTAGTAATTTGCGCAGGGCCACATAGCTTGTGAATGAAGGAGTGGGAATTTACGGGCAGAGTCTGGCCCTGGAGTCCACGCATTGCATCACTGTCGTAGGCCACCTCTGCAGCTGAAGCACCACCCCTGCCTTGGTCCTTTTTCATTCCCATACCTGCTCTTTCCTGAGTAATGGCTTCTTCCCCAGCTTCCAGTCCTTGCACAGGAAACCTCAGGGCTCTCTAAAATTACTCCTCCCCCTTCTGCTGCTCACTAAACCAATGCCACCAAGAGCTTAACAGATTGTTTGGCTCTGCTTGCATGTCAGGCTCAGTGCCAGGTGCTTCCACCGATGTCCAGGAGGTAACTTCTTTTATTATCGTTGTCTTCATTTTACTAGGAAAAGCCTGAGTCACAGAGAGGCTGTTGTGTGCCCCCAGATCACACGTCTAGCAAGTGGTGGTGCTGAAACTGGAACCTCTTTGTGATTCTGAAGTTCACGCGTCTTAACTACGGCACTGTTTTTCTGTCCTTCGTCTCTTCTAAATCCTGTTAGTTCTCCTCCCTAATGTCCATATATTGTTTTATTCATTCTTTCAATAAATGTTTATTAGGCACTTGGCATATGTGGCACACTTCTGGACACTGGGAATATAGCAGTGAACAAAATCGACAAATTCCCTCATGAAATTTTTGTTTCTTATATTTGGATGAGAGAAAAGCAGACAAGGCCAGGTGTGGTGGCTTACGCTTGTAATCCCAGCACTTTGGGAGGCGGAGGTGGATGGATCACTTGAGGCCAGGAGTTTGAGACCAGCCTGGCCAATAAGCAAAAACCCTGCCTCTACTAAAAATACAGAAATTAGCTGCGCAGGGTGGTGGGTACCTGTAATCCCAGCTACTTGTGAGGCTGAAGCAGGAGAATTGCTTGAACCCAGGAGGTGGAGGTTCCAGTGAGCCAGTGCCACTGCCTTCCATCCAGGACAGCAGAGCGAGACTCCATCTCAAAACTAAACAAAAAACAACAAAAATGAGTAAGCCATGCTTGGGTGGTGTTAAGTGCTGTGAGAAAAATAAGATAAAGGATGGTGACTTATTTTCTATTAGGCTGTTTTGAGAAGACATTGTTGATCAGGTGATGACTTGAACAGAGATCTGAAGAAAGAGGGTGGGAGCTTTGCAACTTTTGAAGGATGGTTATTTAAGCAGGGAGGATAGCAGGTACAAAGGCTCTGAGAAGGAATCATGCTGTGAGTATGACAAGAACAGCGAGGAGGCTGGTGCAATTGGAGTATTGAAGTAAAGCAGTCTTGTAGAAGAGCGGTAAGAGATGACCACTCTACCACAGGGTTTCTCAGCCTTGGCTCTAGTGACATTTTGAGCATAAAAATTCTTTGCTGTGGGGGCTGTCCTATGTATTGCAGGATGTGTAGCAACATCCTTGGCCCCTACCCACTAGATGCTGTTACCACCCCAGCCCTAGATGTGACAACTGAAGATGTCTCCAGACATTGCTAAGTGTCCTGTAGAGGTTGGGGGGCAAAATCACCTCTTGCTGAGACCCAGTGCTCTAACCTGTCTGAACACATCAGGTAGGACACCACACTACTTTGACTCCTGCAGCTGTGTGTGTGTGTGTGTGTGTGTGTGTGTGTGTGTGTGTTTTAAGACAGAGTTTCAGAGTCTCAGTCTATTGCCCATGCTGGAGTGCAGTGGCGCAACCTTGGCTCATTGCAACCTCCGCCTCCCCAGGTCAAGCCATTTTTCTGCCTCAGCCTCCCCAGTAGCTGGAACTACAGGCGCCCACTACCACTCCCAGCGAATTTTTGTATTTTTAGTAGGGACAGGGTTCCACCATGTTGGCCGGGCTGGTCTTGAACTCCCAACCTCAGGTGATCCACCCATCCAAAGTGCTGTGTTTACAGGTGTGAGCCACGGTGCCCGGCCATCCTGCAGGTTTTTTAACTTGAAATGAATGCCTCCTGTTTACTTCTGGGTCGATAGTGCCTTTCCTGTGCTTGGTGCCTGTTGGTTGGATTTGCTCTGCAGATCTCTGCTTGGGAGTGAGGAAGAGTGGAGCTCTGAAAACCTTTGGAAGTTGCTCTGCTGAAACTTGTGGGGTTTCAGACTGAGGTGAAGGTTATTTTAATTTTGGAAGAGAATGGAGACACAGAGAGTTTGGTGTAACTTGCCAAGGTCACCCAGGTAATAGCAGCCAGAAATCCAGTTCAGGCTCTCTGACGCCTGAAACCATGATCTTAACCATGTTGTCATTATAGTAATGGTTACATTTATACAGCACTTGCAATAGGCCACGCGTTGGTTCTGGGTAGTTTGGGTAACATAAATCACTGAGCATCTCAGATGTTACTTACGCTTCAAGACCCTGCTTAATGATGATAGTGGCAGCCGGTATTTGTGTGGGACTCTGTGGTTGGCAGAGCAATTCTGATCCTGACTTGTTTTGTGTTTTTCAAACAATTGTGGAGTACCTGCTTTGTGCCAGGGATCCTCCCCGTCTGCATGCATCTCTGACCTCAGCCCATCACGGGGAACCCCTGCAGAGTCCCAGTCTTTCTGCTGCCAAGACCATCAGTTGACAGCTTGGGGCAAATCCACATCTCTTTCTTTTTTTTTTTGAGTCGCTTATGCTTTTGTTTAGAGTCTAAAGAACATTTACAATATTATCCAATCACATATTTTGTTTGAGTTTTGATGTAATGAAAATCTGTTTTTCCCTTTCAACTTTTATTTTAGATTTGGGGTTACATGTGCAGATTTGTTACATGGGTAAAGTCTATGTCTTGGGGGTTTGGTGTAGAAATTATTTTGTCACCCAGGTAGTGAGCACTCTATCAGATCATTTCTTGACCCTTATCCTCCTGTCACCCCCCACCCTCAAGTAGGCCTTGTGTCTACTGTTTCCTTCTTTGTGTCTATGTGTACTCAATGTTTAGCTCACACTTATAGGCAAGAACATTCAGTGTTTGGTTTTGTGTTCTTGCGTTAATTCACTTGGAATCTTGGCCTCCAGCTCCATCCATGTTGCTGCAAATGACATGATTTTACTCTTTGTCATTGCTGTGTAGTATTCCATAGTGATGATCTATACCACATTTTCTGGATGCAGTTCACTATTGATAGGCACCTAGGTTGATTCTGTATCTTTGCTATAGTGAATAGTACTGTGATGAACATAATGTGTGCATGTGTCTTTATGGTAGAAGGACTTATATTCCTTTCCGTATATACCCAGTAATGGGATTGCTAGGTCGCATGGTAGTTCTGTTTCAGGTTCTTTGAAAAATCTCCAAACTGCTTTCCACAGTGGCTGAACTAATTTCCATTCCCACCAGTATTTAAGCATTCCCTTTTCTCTACCACCTTGCCCATGTCTGTTATTTTTTGACTTTTTTTTTTTTTTTTGAGGCAGTGTCTCACTCTGTCACCTAGGCTTGCCGTGTAGTGGCATGATCATAACTCACTGCAGCCTCAACTTCCTGGGCTTAAGTGATCCTCTCACCTAAGCCTCCTGAGCAGCTGGGAGGACAGGTGTGCATCACCACTTTTTTGACTTCTTAAATTATTTTTATTTTTTTGTTCATTTTTATTAATTTTTTTTTTGAGACAGAATCTCACTTTGTCGCCCAGGCTGGAGGGCAGTGGTGCGATCATGGCTCACTGCAGCCTGGTCTCAATCAATCCTCCCACCTCAGTCTCCTGAGTAACTGGGGCTGTAGGTATGCACCACCATGCCCAGCTAATTTTTATATTTTTTTATAGAGATGGGGTTGTGCCATGTTGCCCAGGCTGGTCTTGAACTCTTGGGCTTAAGCAATCTTCCTGCCTTGGCCTCCTGAACTGTTGGGAATACAGGTGTGAGCTACTGTGCCTGGCCTGACTTTATTAAATTGTCATTCTGACTGGAGTGAGATGGTGTCTCACTGTGGTTTTCATTTGCATTTCTCTAATAATGACTAGTGTTGTTGAGCATTTCTTCATATGCTTCTTGTTGACTGTGTACATCTGTTTTTACTTTTTTTTTTTTTTAGACCGAGTCTCACTCTGTTGCCCAGGCTGGAGTGCAGTGACTCAGTCTTGGCTCACTGTAATCTCTGCCTCCCAGGTTCAATTGATTCTCCCAGCTGACCCTCTGGAGTAGCTGGGATTATAGGCATGTGCCGTCACGCCCAGCCAAGTTTTGTATTTTGAGTAGAGACGATGTTTCATCATGTTGGCCAGGCTGGTCTTGAACTCCTTACCTCAAGTGATCTGTGTGCCTTGGCCTCCCAAAGTGCGATTATAGGCATGAGCCACTGCTCTCGTCTGTATGTCTGCTTTTCAGAAGTATCTGTTCATGTTCTTTGCCTATTTTTAGTGGGTTGTTTTTTGCTTTTTGATTTAAGTTCCTTACAGATTCTGGATAGACTTTATCAGATGCATAATTTGCAAATATTTTCTTGCATTCTGTAGGTAGTCTGTTTTGGTTTTTGTTTTTCTGAGACAGGGTCTCATGCTGTCACCCAGGCTAGAGTGCAGTGGCACTACGACAGCTCACTGCAGCCTTGACTTCCCAGGCTCAAGTAATCCTCTCACTTCAGCCTCCCAAATAACTGACACCAGAGGTGTGCGCCACCATGCCTGGTTAATTTTTAAAATTTTTGTAGAGACAGGGTCTCACTATTTTTGTAAGACAGGCTCGTCTTGAACTCTTGGGCTCAAGCAGTCTTCCTGCCTTGGCTTCCCAAAGTGCTAGGATTACAAGCATGGGTCTCACAGCGCCTGGCTATAGGTTGTCTGTTTACTCCATTGATAGTTTGTTTTGCTGTGCAGAGCTCTTTATTTTAATTAGGTCTCACTTTTCAATTTTTGTTTTTGTTGCAATTGCTTTTGGAGTCTTCATCATGAAATCTTTGCCAGGGCCTATGTCTGAAGAGTGGTATTTCTTAGGTTTTCTTCTAGGGTTTTTATAGTTTTAGGTATTACATTTAGATCTTTAATCCATCTTGAATTGATTTTTGTAAATGGTGAAAGGAAGGGGTCAAGTTTCAGTCTTCGGCATATGGTTAGCTAGCTATCCCAGCATCGCTTGTTGAATAGGGAATCTTTTTCCATTGCTTGTTATTGTTGACTTTGTTGAAGATCAGGTGGTTGTAAATGTGTGGCTTTATTTCTGGGTTCTCTAACCTGTTCCATTGGTCTGTGTGTCTGTTTCTGTACCAGTACCATGCTGTTTTGGTTATTGTAGCCTTCTAGTATAATTTGAAGTTGGGTAGTGTGATGCCTCTGGCTTTGTCCTTTTTGCTTAGGATTGCTTTGGCTGTTTGGGCTTTTTTTTGGTTACATATTAATTTTACAATAGTTTCCTCTAATTCTTCCACAGCTCTTCCTTCCTTCCTTCCTTCCTTCCTTCCTTCCTTCCTCCCTCCCTCCCTCCCTCCCTCCCTCCCATTCTTTCTTTTCCTTCCTTTCCTTCCTTTTCCTTCTCTTTCTCTTTCTCTTTCTCTTTCCAGGACAGGGTCTCGCTACATTGCCCAGGCTGGTTTCAAACTCCTGAGCTCAAGCCATCCTCCTATCTCAGCTGAAGTGTTGGGATCACGGGTGTGAGCTACTGCACCGTACCTACAGATATTTCTGTTTCAGCTGTGACGCCTCGCATTTCCAAGTATAAGACCACATCCCCGCCCCCACTTTTTTTTTAACATCAAATCTTTCATGGAATTCTCCTATATGATATTCACTGTGCTCTTGAAAAACAGTTACTGACTAAATGGGACTAAAAATTCAGTGACTTTCATGAAGTTTACATTTTTTTTCTATGTAACATTTACATATATTTAAAAAATAACAGACAAAGTATGTTCAAGCCACATTATGTATTCACCTTACCATTTGTGCTTATGGTGTCTATGGATTCATGAACTCTTTGGTTGTTTTTTTTTTTTTTTTTTTTTTTTTGAGACAGAGTCTTGCTCTGTCGCCCCCATCTAGAGTGCAGCGGTGTGATCTTGGTTCATTGCAACCTCCACCTCTTGGGTTCAAGTGATTCTTGTGTCTCAGCCTCCTGAGTAACTGGGATTATAGGCATGTGCTCCTACACCTGGCTATTTATATATATATATATATATATATATATATATATATTTTTTTTTTTTTTTTTTTTTTTTTTTTAAGATGAAGTCTCACTCTGTCACCCAGGCTGGTGTATAGTGGTGCGATCTCGGCCCACTGCAACCTCTGCCTTGTGGGTGCAAGTGATTCTCTTGCCTCAGCCTCCCAAGTAGCTAGGATTACAGACTTGTGCCACCATACCTAGCTATTTTTTTTTTCTTTAATAGAGACAGAGTTTCGTCGTGTTGGCCAGGCTGGTCTCGAAATCCTGACCTCAGGTGATCTGAGGTCTTGAACTCTTGATCTCAGGTGTTCCGCCTGCCTTGGCCTCCCAAAGTGCCTGGATTACAGGTGTGAGCCACCTCACCCAGCCTCTTTGTGTTAACTCAAAGCCCACCCTTAGAGGGGAATAAACAAAGAGAAATGAAAACCCATACCTCTTCCCATATCCCTCAGAATTAATGACTCCCTCTTCCTTTCTGCATGCATCTTTTATGGCCTTCTATGATGCTTGCCATTTATGGATTTGTATGTCTCTGCTCATGGTCTATAAGCTCTAATTTATCATCATATCCTCCAAGCACTTAGCACAGTATTTTGTACATTATAGGCTCTTGAAGATATTTACGGTAAACTCTCCAAAAACTTCTATAGGTCAGACAGATAAATGTCTTCTTCAAACCTGGACTTAGAACATTTAGATTAAGAAAAATTGATCTACTGTATATATACATATGTCATGTTGAAACAGTTTTGTTTTTTTTTTTTTTTTTTTTTTTTTAAGAGAGAATCTTGCTCTGTCGCAGGCTGGAGTGCAGTGGCACAATCTTGGCTCACTGCAACCTCCACCTCCTGGGTTCAAGTGATTCTCCTGCCTCAGCCTCCCAAGTAGCTGGGTTATAGGCATGTGCCACCACGCCCAGCTAATTTTTGTATTTTTAGTGGAGACAGGGTTTCACCATGTTGGCCCTACTGGTATCGAACTCCTGACCTCAGGTGATCCACCCACCTTGGCCTCCCAAAGTGCTGGGATTATAGGCATTAGCCACTGCGCCTGGCCCAGGCAGTAAATTTGTTTTTATTTTTATTTTTTGAGACAGAGTCTTACTCTACCGCCAGGCTGGAGTGCAGTGGCGTGATGTCGGCTCACTGCAACCTCCAACTCCCTGCAACCTCCAGCTCCCTGATTCAAGCGATTCTCCTGCCTCAGCCTCCTCAGTAGCTGGGTTTACAGGCACATGCCACCATGCCCAGCTAATTTTTGTATTTTTAGTAGAGATGGGTTTTCACAATGTTGGCCAGGATGGTCTTGCTCTCCTGACCTCGTGATCTGCCCGCCTTGGCCTCCCAAAGTGCTGAGACTACAATTTTTATTACTCTGTATCACATAAGGTATGAAGAATTCAGTATCAGTAGCAATATTCTCCTGAAATTTTTTTTTTTTTTTTTTTTTTTTTTTTTTTTTTAACCACGACCACCACTTTTTCCTTGTGGTTTCCTAGTTATTTTAGGGAAAAGGAAAACCATGGGAGAAAAATATATTCAACTTCTATGTTTTAAGCCTAGTTTTATGGAGCATTGAAATAGGCAAGGCAAAGATTTATGAACTGAAAGAGTGTCTATTTCCATACGATGGTGACCATCTTCAGGGCTGTTCATGCCTTGCTTCATTTTTAGGTAGCATTATGTAGATGAAATTAGGCTTTGGGCTGGACATGGTGGCTCACGCCTGTAATCTCAGCATTTTGGGTGGCTGAGGCAGGTAGATCACCTGAGGTCAGGAGTTTGAGACCAGCCATGGCCAACATGGTGAAACCCCATCTCTACTACAAATACAAAAATTAGCCAGGAGTGGTGGCATGCATCTGAAGTCCCAGCTGCTTGGCAGGTTGAGGCAGGAGAATTGCTTGAACCCGGGAGGTGGAGGTTGTAATGAGCCAAGTTTGCGCCACTGTACTTCAGCCTGGGCGACAGAGCGAGACGCCATCCCGCCTGCCCTACTCAAAAAAAAGAAATTAGGCTTTGACAGACTGAATCACGTTCTGTGAATAGTGTTGGTGTAGCTCATTTTGAGCAAATGTCCTGTGTGTCTTATTAAAGAAAGACAGGAAGCCAGCAGCTGAGCTGTGAGTACCGCGCGCAGTGACTGGTTTCCTGTAGATGGGGGTGCAGCTCAGTTACTGCTCTGTTTGATGCACTGGGCATCGCTTTACTTAGGCGGGTTCTGACCACTGCTTCACAGGGCCAGAGACCTGTCTTGTAGAAGAGAGATTCATCTGGGGCAGAGGTACAGGAGGATTGATTTCAGTTCAGTATGAGAAAGAACTTTCTAAAAGTCAGGCCTCTCCAGAAGGCCAGGCACAGTGGCTCATGCCTGTAATCCCAGTACTTAGGAAGGTCAAGATAGGAAGACTGCTTGAGCCCAGCAGTTCAAGACCAGCCTGGGCAGTGTGGCAAGACCTTGTCTCCACACACAGAAAAAGAATTTTTAAAATTAGCTGGGTGTGGTGGTGTGCATCTGTGGTCTCAGCTACTCGGGAGGCTGAGGCAGGAGGATTGCTTGAGCCTGGGAGTTTGAGGCTGCAGTGAGCTGTGATTGCGCCACTGCACTTCAACCTGGGCTACATAGCAAGACCTTCTCTCTAAAAATAAAAATAAGCTGGGCGTGGTGGCTCACATCTGTAATCCTAGCACTTTGGGAGGCGGAGGCTGAGGTGGGCAGATCACTTGAGGTCAAGAGTTTGAGACCAGCCTGGTTAACATGGTAAAACCCCATTTCTACTAAAAATACAGAAGGTAGCTAGGTGTAGTGGTGTGTGCCTGTAATTCCAGCTACTCAGGAGGCTGAGGCATGACAATCACTTGAACCTAAGAAGTGGAGGTTGCAGTGAACCAAGATTGTACCACTGCATTCCATCCTGGGAGATGAAGTGAGACTCTGTCTCCAAAAATAAAAAAAATTAAAATAAATCAAATAAAAAAATAAAAGTTATATCCCTTCCTTGCTAGAGGCGCTTGGGGAATCTCATTCACAGGAATTGCCCCTACATGAGTTCCTGAACATATCACATAATTACTCTTGATTCTTTCCAGACAGGAGGCTTCCTACCCAAAACACCCATCCTGCCCTGTTTCTCAAGAGAGCAGAGAACCAGTGTTAACTAAAATTTTTGTGTGTTTACAGTATGATGTGATTATGCCCATTTTACAGATGAGAAAAGCAGATTCTTATAGAGGTCAAGATGGTCAAAGCTTCTTACCTTGTAAGTGGTTGAGTTGGAATTTCAGCTATATCTCAAGTTGCTGGGCCCAAAACTCGTAGAATATTGACATATTTTATTAGTTAAAAAAATGCCTTCAGGTACAAGCATTGCTGGGGGAGGTAATGAGCTCTGTGTGGAAAGGTGTTTACACACACTCTAGGTTGAATAACAACTTGTTGGGATATTTTAGAGGAGATTCAAACTTTAGCGTTGTTGGATGACATGGTATTTAAGGTCTTTTCCAACTTTTTGATGTCATCATCAGTATTTTGTTCAAATCTAAAAGACACATAGAGTGTTCTCCCTCACCTTGATTAAACAATTATTTTATTTCAGTGAAGAAAATATTTGGAAGCTCTGTGAATACATCAAAAACCATGACCAGTATCCTTTAGAAGAATGTTATGCTGTCTTCATATCTAACGAGAGGAAGATGGTAAGTTGGTGAGTGATTGCAGAAAGAAAATAAGAGATTTAGGATGACATTAGAAGCTAAAAAAAAAAAAAGAAGTTAAATATAGCATGGGTATAGTACTTTTCTGAAGTGTGCATTATAAAATACAGCAACATTTAAAAGTTTGCTTTTGACTGAGATTTTTTTCCGTACAAGGCATGATTGGGTTAGAAGGGTTGAGTCCCTTCTGTTGCCCAGGCTGGAGTGCAGTGGTGCAATTCTCGGCGCATTGCAACCGCTGTCTCCCAGGTTCAAGTGATTCTTCTGCCTCAGCCTCCTGAGTAGCTGGGACTACAGGCATGCGCCACCACGCCCAGCTAATTTTTTGTAATTTTTAGTAGAGATGGGGTTTCACTCTGTTGGCCAGGCTGGTCTTGAACTCCTGGCCTCAAGTGATCCTCCCACCTCAGCCTCCCAAAGTGCTGGGAGTATAGGCATGAGCCACCATGCCCAGCCTAGTCTCTTACTTTAGGTAAGGAAATATGTGATGATCTACACAGATTTAAGTCCCTTTTCTTTAGCTATTAATGTAGGCCTGTGTTTTCTTCTTTACTTTTTTGATATGGAGTCTAACTCTATGACCTGGGCTGGAGTACAATGGTGCAATCTCAGCTTACTGTAACCTCTACCTCCCAGGTTCAAGTGATTCTTGTGCCTCAGGCCCCCAAGTAGCTGGGATTACAGGCGCCCACCACTATGCCCGGCTAATTTTTGTATTTTTAGTAGAGATGGGCTTTCTCCATGTTGGCTAGTCTGGTCTTGAACTCCTGACCTCAGGTGATCTGCCTGCCTCAGCCTCCCGAAGTGCTGAGATTACAGGCATGAGCCACTGTGTCTGACCATTTTTTTTTTCTTTTTTAAAATTCAAGATGGAAGAGGTAGACTTTTTTTAATTGCTTAGAGACACATACTCTCAGTTTTAAAGTAAGGATTTGTCTCTGGAGTTTAAATAGAACTGCAGTCAACTTATATGAAGAATTAGAAAAAGTAAGCTCTTCATATTTTGTAAAACACATTTGCAAGCATCATCTTATTTGATCCCAATGGAAGCCCTGTGAAATAGGCAAGGTTTGGACAACTTTCTTCATTTTATAGATGAGGAAATAAAGACTTAGGGTGGCCCTCTGAATAATTAAATGGAAAAGCAACATTTGATACCTGCCAGGACTTCTGATTCCTAGTTCAGATCCCTTTTCACTCTCCAAAGAACATCATTCAATAGCTTGTGCTCTTTTTTTTTTTTTTTTTTTTTGAGACGGAGTTTCACTGTTGTTACCCAGGCTGGAGTGCAATGGCGCAATCTCGGCTCACCGCAACCTCCGCGTCCTGGGCTCAGGCAATTCTCCTGCCTCAGCCTCCTGAGTAGCTGGGATTACAGGCACGTGCCACCATGCCCAGCTGATTTTTTGTATTTTTAGTAGAGACGGGGTTTCACCATGTTGACCAGGTTGGTCTCGATCTCTTGACCTTGTGATCCACCCGCCTCGGCCTCCCAAAGTACTGGGATTACAGGCGTGAGCCACCGCGCCCGGCCATGCTCTTGAGAGCTTTCATTGTTGGGGACACTTAGAAAAATTTGATTTCTTCCTCTTCATTCATTCTTTCACCTTGATTTTTTGCATGCTTAAAAGTATTTTATTTCTCATACATGTATTGCTTTAAAGAATTTAGTAGTTGTCAGGTACAGTGATACATGCTTGTAGTCCCAGCTACTTGTGAGGCAGCTGAGGTGGGCAGATCACTTGAAGCCAAGAGTTCAAGGCTGCAGTATACTATGATTGCACCTGTGAGTAGCCACTGCACTCCAGCCAGGGCAACATACCAAGATCCCGTCTTAGCCAGGTGCAGTGGCTCACGCCTGTAATCCTAGCACTTTGGGAGGCTGAGGTGGGTGAATCACTTCAGATCAGGAGTTCAAGACCAGCCTGGCCAGTATAGTGAAACCCCCTCACGCCTGTAATCCCAGCACTTTGGGAGGCTGAGGCAGGCAGATCACTTGAGATTAGGAGTTTGAGACCAGCCTGGCCAATACGGTGAAAAGCTGTGTCTACCAAAAAATAAAAACAAAAAATTAGCCAGGTGTGGTGGCACATGCCTGTAAGCCCAGGTACTTAGGAAGCTGAGGCAGGAGAATTGCTTGAACCTGGGAGGTGGAGGTTGTAGTCAGCCAAGATCGTGCCACTGCACTCCAGCATGGGCGACAGAGTGAGACTCTGTCTCAAAAAAAAAAAAAAAAAAAAAAAAAAATCCCATCTCAAAAAAAAAGGTTAAAGAATTTAGTAGTGGTTTAACTGAGGGTATGGCTTATGAAATGCATTGTGTTTTGTAGATACCTATCTGGAAGCAACAAGCGAGACCTGGAGATGGACCTGTGATCTGGGTAAGACAGTTAATACAAAGAGTACCGACACATTATGACTTGTAACCTCTTGGTGTTCTGTATGTTTTGGTAAAGCGGAAGTAGCCTATGCAGTAGAGAAAGGCTATGGTCATTATTAATAAATTGATCTTTTGAGAATAGATGTTATTTGGTCTAAGGTGGAAATACTATAGGTATATTTTCTTTTAACTTTTTGTTTTGAAATTATTATTTTTTTTTTTTTTGGACGGAGTTTCGCTCTTGTTACCCAGGCTGGAGTGCAATGGCGCGATCTCGGCTCACCGCAACCTCCGCCTCCTGGGTTCAGGCAATTCTCCTGCCTCAGCCTCCTGAGTAGCTGGGATTACAGGCACGCACCACCATGCCCAGCTAATTTTTTGTATTTTTAGTAGAGACGGGGTTTCACTGTGTTGACCAGGATGGTCTCGATCTCTTGACCTCGTGATCCGCCCGCCTCGGCCTCCCAAAGTGCTGGGATTACAGGCTTGAGCCACCGCGCCCGGCCTTGAAATTATTATAGGAATGATTTTAAATGGTAGATGTATTTGTGATCTCCTCGACTCTTATCCCTTTAGCAGAGGAAGGAATTTTGGCAACATGTAGTCTTGCTACACATTAGAATTACCTGGACACTGTGTTAAAAATGTAGTTTTTGGCTGGGCGTGGTGGCTTACGCCTGTAATCCCAGAAATTTGGGGGGCCAAGGTGGATGGATCACTTGAGGCCAGGAGTTTCAGACCAGCCTGACCACTGTGGTGAAACTCCATCTCTAATAAAAATACAAAAATTAGGCCAGACACAGTGGCTCATGCTTGTAATCACAGCACTTTGGGAGGCCGAGGCAGGTGGATCATTTGAGGCCAGGAGTTCGAGACCAGTCTTGCCCATCTCTACTAAAAAAATACAAAGATTAGCTGAGCGTGTTGGCATGCACCTGTAATTCAGTTACTCTGGAGGCTGAGGGAGTAGAATTGCTTGAACCCAGGCGGTGGAGGCTACAATGAGCTGAGATTGCGCCACTGCACTCCAGCCTGGGTGACAGAGAGAGACCCAGTTTTAATAAATAAATGAACAAATAATGTAGTTTTCTGATTTAGTAAATCTAGAGAGCAGTTCAGGAGTTAGTGTTCTTGATGAACTCCCAGATGAACATGACTGGCATTTGAAAAATACAGATCTACTCCCACCCCTTTATGTTTCAGGGAAGAAATAAACACAGAAAAGCAAAGTGAGTAGCTCAGAGTCGCATAGTTGGTGAGAGGCAGAACTGGGTCTCAGACCTGGATCCTTTCCAGTACAAATCTACATGTCACCTTAACCCATTCCCCTTAAGAATGGAGGCCAGGGTTGGGCATGGTGGCTCACACCTATAATCCCAGAATTTTGGGAGGCTGAGGCGGGTGGATCACCTGAGGTTAGGAGTTTGAGACCAGCCTGGTCAACATGGTAAAACCCCTTTTCTACTAAAAACTTGGGAGGCAGAGTCAGGAGAATTGGTTGAACCTGGGAGGTGGAGGTTGCAGTGAGCTGAGATCGAGCCATTGCACTCCAGCCTGGACAGAAAGAGCAAAACTCCATATCAAAAAAAAAAAAGGAGTTTTTATGCTAATAAACATGAAAACAAAGTGAAAAGCAACACTGATTAAATGTAACAAACTCCTAGTCTCTGGATATTTATTTAAAATTATGTATCATTTGTCTGGGTGTGGTGGCTCACACCTGTAATCGCAGCACTTTGGGAGGGCAAGGCGGGTGGATCATCTGAGGTCAGGAGTTTGAGACCAGCATGGGCAACATGGTGAAACCACATCTCTACTAAAAACACAAAAATTAGCTGGGTGCAGTGGCACGTGCCTGTAATCCCAGCTACTTGGGAGGCTGAGGCAGGAGAATCACTTGAGCCCTAGAGGTGGAGGTTGCAGTGAGCCAAGATTGTGGCCATTGCACTCCAGCCTGGGTGACAGAGCGAGACTCCGTCTCAAAATAAAAAAATTATTTATCATTTGATTGGCTTTACTTATTTATTTAACATATTTATTGAGTGTCTTTTATATGCCAGGCAAAGAACAGATGAAAAACCCTGGCCTCATAGAGCTGACATTCTCAGTTCTGTTGCCAGCAGGTGATCTGGTGCTCTCACATGAAAGCCCAAGCCCCTAAGTTCTGGGATTAGGAGCATGGGCTCTGGAGTCAGGTGTACTGGTTTTAAGTTCCAGACCTCTCATTGGTCAGCTGTGGGATCTGGACAGGTTATTGACCCTCTCTCTTCAATGTCTCCCTCTGGTCAGTGGAGTTGTGAGGCTTAAATGAGATACTGCACCAGAAGCCTTTTCCTGGTGTCTGCTACTGGTGCTCAGGAAGTGTTGGCAGTTACTGTTAGCAGTGGTACCTAACCCCTGTTACAGATGGTCCTTGTGCACGAGAAGGCATCCCCGTTGCTGAATAGCTCAGCTGATTCTGAGTCATGGTCTTACTCCCTGTCCTAGGGAAACTTGGAGGGGAAGAACCTGTAGCCTTGTCCCCCTTACACATCTCATGGCACCACAAGGTGGGGAATCCTGTTGCAAGCAGTCTCCCCACCTCCTCTGGCAGATTTCTCTTTGCCTCACTGCTGTCCTGTTGTAGGGCATAGGTAGGCCTCACTGAGTGAGTAGAGACACTAGTGAGTAGAAGTGAGTAAAATTCAAGAACACTAAATCCTGAACCACTTTCTAGATGTACTAAATCAGAAAACTATATTTTTAATACAGTCTCTGAATAATTCTTATGTGTAGCCAGACTACATATTGCCGACATCCCTTCGTGTGCTAAATGGGTAAGAGTCTAGGACATCACAAATGTATCTACCACAGTAGTCATTTAAAATCATTCCTATAATAATTTCAGGCCGGGTGCGGTGGCTCATGCCTATAGTCCCAGCACTTTGGGAGGCTGAGGCAGGTGGATTGCCCGAGGTCAGGAGTTCGAGACCAGTCTGATCAACATGATGAAACCTCATCTCTAATAAAAATACAAAAATTAGCCAGGCGTGGTGGTAGGCGGTTGTAGTCCCAGCTACTTGGGTACTCAATTAAATAAATAAATAAATAAAATTAAAAAAACTATTATAGGAATTATTTTTTTTTTTTGAGATAGAGTCTCGCTGTATCATCTAGGATGGAGTGCAGTGCTGCTGTAACCTCCACCTCCTAGGTTCAAGCAATTCTCCTGCCTCAGCCTCCCAAGTAGCTGGGATTACAGGCATGTGCCACCATGCACAGCTAATTTTTGTATTTTTAGTAGAGATGGGGTTTTGCCATGTTGGCCAGGCTGGTCTCAAACTCCTGGCCTCAAGTGATCCATCCGCCTTGGCTTCCCAAAGTGCAGCGATGACAGGTGTAAGCCACTGCGCCTGTCCTCCTATAACAATTTCAAAACAAAAATTTAAAAGAAAATAATGCCTATAGACCGGGCACAGTGGCTCACGCCTATAATCCCAGCACTTTGTGAAGCCAAGGCGGGTAGATCATGAGGTCAAGAGATCGAGACCATCCTGGTCAACATAGTGAAACCCTGTCTCTACTAAAAATACAAAAGTTAGCTGGGCATGGTGGCGCACGCCTGTAGTCCGAGCTACTCGGGAGGCTGAGGTGGGAGAATTGCTTGAACCTGGGAGGCGGAGGTTGCGGTGAGCCGAGATTGTGCCACTGCACTCCAGCCTGGGTAACAACAGAAAAACTCCATCTCAAAAAAAAAAAAAAAAAAAAAGGAAAATATGCCTATAGTACAACTGTCTTAGACCAAATAACATGGAGCAGATGGTGGCATCTATAGGTCACTTGCACGTCCCAGTCAGTATATTCCCAGCAGCTTAAAAAAACTTTGATAGGAGGCTGAGCTCGGTGGCTCCTGCCCGTAATCCCAGCACTTTGGGAGGCAGAGACAGGCAGATCACTTGAGGTCAGGAGTTTGAGACCAGCCTGGTCAACATGGTGAAACCCCGTCTCTACTAAAAATACAAACATTAGCTAGGCGTGGTGGTGCGTGCCTATAATCCCAGCTACTCGATAGGCTAAGGTGGGAAAATCGCTGGACCTAGGAGGGGAAGGTTGCAGCGGGTCAGGATTGTGCCACTGCACTCCAGCCTGGGTGACAGAGACAGACTCTGTCTCAAATCAACAACAGACCTGTATATATGAATTGGAAGATGTTAAGAGAGAAACAGAATTTGGGTAGGGCAGAGATTCTGGCAAGAGGTGGGAGAAGATAAAAAATTGATTCATGGGAAGAATGCCTTTAGCTGGAGCTTGTGTGGTAGAAAGAGGTAGAGAAGGTTTCTGCAGATAGAGGGGAATGATATGAGCAGACCCAATGGGAGGAGTGGTGGACTGTTTTGGGGGCATAAAGGGTGGGATGCATCTGGGGAAGTCTAGAGACTAGGCATTCATTTTGGATGCTCTTTCTGTTTTGCTAAGATAGACTTAGAGCCAAAGGCAGCACTCAGGCTCTTAAAGGCACAACATCCCTAGTCTTAAGTATTGTTCCTACCTCATAGGGTTTGTATAGGGCTCAAGTAGAATGATATTTGAGAAAGAAAGTGCCTTTTAAACTCTGAAATATTGTGGAAATATAAGATGGTCTTACTAATGTTGCTAGATGGCTTTTATTTCACAGTGCTATTCTCTGTGAGAGTGTTTTTCTTTGGAAGAACTCAGAGCACCACATGTGCTCATGTCCCTTCATCATCTCCTTTCAGCCCTTTGCCAGTATGAACATCCACGCTATGACAAAGCTGTGTGGGAGAAGCTGTCTTTTTCTTTCTCCCTTCGTGGCTAGATGAAGGCTTGGCTAACTTCTTTTTTTAAAAAATATTTTTTCCTTTCTTTTAATTGCAAAAGTGGTTCCAAACTAGAAATTAAAGTCCTCCTTCTCCTCTCCAGGCTGACTCCAGAAGCCTCCTTTGTTATTAGTTTGGAAGAGATCCTGGCAGATGTTTTCCTCTGCATTCATATGCATGCAAATGTACTTCTGAATGTGCACATGTGTCTTTATATACATATACGTGTGTCTTTATATACTCATAGCTTTTAACAAATAGCAGGGGGTGCTGGGCATGGTGGCTCACGCCTGTAATCTTAGCACTTTGGGAGGCTGAGGCAGATGGATCACCTGAGGTCAGGAGTTCAAAGACCAGCCTGGCCAACATGGTACAACCCCATCTCTACTAAAAATACAAAAAGTTAGCTGGGCATGGTGGCACGTGCCTGTAGTCCCAGCTACTTGGGAGGCTGAGGCAGGAGAATTGCTTGAACCCAGCAAGCAGAGGTTGCAGTGAGCCAAGATCACGCCATTGCACTCCAGCCTGGGTGACAGAGTAAGAGTCCATCTCAAAAAATAAAAAAAATAAAAAAAATAAATATATATATATATAGGTTTCTAGAGGTAAAATTGCAGGGTCAGAGGATGCGCATTTAATGTCTATGAACATTTCCATTATTTATTTAACCATTTCCCTGTCTGTGGACATTTAGTCTGTTTTCAGGGTACTGTGTTTGCTTTATTTTATTTTGCTATCATAAGGAGGGCTGTAGCAGTCTTGTATCCATTTTGGTGATAATGTATGCACATGAATACTGGGATTTCATCATCATGAAGTAACCTGGGTTAACTTCAGCAACTTTTACTTCTAGGATTACCATGTCATTTTGCTTCATGTTTCAAGTGGAGGACAGAGCTTCATTTATGACCTCGATACTGTCTTGCCGTTTCCCTGCCCCTTTGACACTTATGTAGAAGATGCCTTTAAGTCTGATGAAGACATTCATCCACAGTTTAGGAGGTGAGGACATTCGGGATGGATTTACTTATTTTCTGAAGTAAGACCTTGACAATTCCACAGAGCTTCTTTTTTTTGACAATTGTTTTGTAAAAATCACTTGTCTGGCATCACCATTGAGTTGGTATTTAAGAGTGCTTGCAACACAGAAGATTCAAAATGTTTTAAAGCTTTAAAAGTTATCCATCGTATAAAAGGTTGACATTCTTTTAAAAGTTTGTGTGATGAGATCTCAAACATTTAATTTCAAGCAGGTTGGGGATTTTTCTTATAGTCTTTTTGTTTGGGGTTTGGGGGGGATACTCATGCTGTCACCATTGAGAGGGCTGTGATGGCAGCAACAGAAAATCATGCCCCTTGCCCTTGATACACAAATCAAGTAAATCAAGGCAAGCAGATATATTTTTGTGCCTTTGCCTTTCTGTTTTGGGTTTTAGTCGATCATTTCCTGTGCTTCTCTAATAGGTGGTAAAGTGGCCTATATGTTATTAACCATACAGAAATGCATGAGTAGTTTTGTGCATATCATAGGAAATGAGTCCATATAAAAATTGAGTTAGAATTTAAAACATGACACCTCCCTAATGTGAGTGTATATTGATTTGTCTGCAGGAAATTTAGAGTGATCCGTGCAGATTCATATTTGAAGAACTTTGCTTCTGACCGATCTCACATGAAAGACTCCAGTGGGAATTGGAGAGAGCCTCCTCCACCATATCCCTGCATTGAGACTGGAGGTGAGCCCGGATGCCTTCTCAGAGGGGAGTTCTGATTGATCACGTACACATTAGCATTTTTCCTGAATGGAGAACAAAAGTCAGGTCATTCTTTGAATAAAACTTCATGAATAATAAGGAGGTAATAGGAAATACTGCTTCTGTGTATGTATTAGATTCAGAAATAGGCCGGGCGCCGTGGCTCATGCCTGTAATCCCAGCACTTTGGTAGGCCGAGCAAGGCAGGTGGATCACCTGAGGTCAGGAGTTCAAGACCAGTCTGACCAATATGGTGAAATCCTATCTCTAAAAAAAAAAAAGAAATTGAGATACAGAGAATAGGACTAGAAGGCTTAAGAATTCATGGAAGAGGAAGGGTTTGTTTTTTTTTTTTTTGAAATGGAGTTTTGCTCTTGTTGCCCAGGCTGGGGTGCAATGGCACAATCTTGGCTCACTGCAATCTCCGCCTCCTGGGTTCAAGTGATTCTTCTGCCTTAGCCTCCCAAGTAGCTGGGATTACAGGCATGCACCATCACGCCCAGCTAATTTTGTATTTTTAGGAGAGACGGAGTTTCTCCATGTTGGTCAGGCTGGTCTTGAATTCCTGACCTCAGGTGATCTACCTGCCTCTGCCTTCCGACGTGTTGGGATTACAGGCGGGAGCCACCGTGCCTGACCAGGCAGGGTGTTAAGAATCAGAACCAGGGCACCTGGAAACTGCTGGATATTGCTACTGATGGGGCACTGGACATCAGGAGACTTGCATGCTTGTATCATTTAACAGTAGGAGTAGTAGCACCTTGCTATGGTAGGGTTTCGTGCTCTGGTGAAAGAAATCCCCATTGCATCCTTATGATGTGTGAAATGTCATTTCTTTGGCTGTATAATCAAATCTGCATTAGACAGAGGTGAGCGTAGCTGGTTTTATTGTACCACTTGCCTCATTTTCCTGACATTTAAGAAGATAATAGGTTTTTCACCCTATTACTATTGTTTGGCATTCATATGAGTTTGAAGCATTATTTACATTTGTAAGTAATTCACAATATTCCCACTTAGGGGTGAGATCATCCCAACACATGGATAATACAGTCTGTGTGAAAGTGCTCTGTGAGCTCTGCAGCAAGTCAGAAAAATAGGCAAGTAGTGCTCATATTTCAATAAGAGTCTGGGCACGGTGGCTCATGCCTATAATCCCAGCACTTTGGGAGGCTGAGGCAGGTGGATCACCTGAGGCCAGGAGTTTGAGACCAGCCTGACCAACATAGTGAAACCCCATCTCTACTAAAAATACAAAAATTAGCCAGGTGTGGTGGTGTGTGCCTGTAGTCCCAGCTACTTGGGAGGCTGAGAAGGAGACTCACTTGAACATGGGAAGCTGAGATTGCAGTGAGCTGAGATCACACCACTGCACTCCAGCCTGGGTGATAAGAGTAAGACTTTGTCTCAAAAAAAAAAAAAAAAACTTTAACAAGGAAGAAAGTAAAAAATACATTTGGCATATTTGAGGGGACTGAACACTAAGTGAGGGTTCAAACTCTGACTTTTGAGGCTCCCTAAGAAAAGCTCTTGTAATTTAAAAAATTTATATTGGAATTGCTTCTCGGTACACAAAGCTGCTTTCTGGCCTCAGTATGAGAACTGGAGAAGCTCCCTGGTTAGGAGAGGGCTTGAGGGGTCTACCTTAGCGTCTCTGGCAACCTGCTCTACAGGGCCTGGTCTGGGCACCGTGTGCCTTCAGCAGCTACCCGTTTACCCTCGGGATGTGAGCACCTAAGGCAGATCCTAGTGCATAGTAGACATTTAGTGAATCCCTTGTCAGCCCTGGTCCAACTGGGGCAATTCCTGTGGTTTTGATGACCACTACTCTTTGGATGCTATTTTGTGCTGGACTTTTGCCAGCCCAATTACTATATGTGCTGTCGAGGCGAGCATTGCCGGCCCAATTATTTTCTTTCTTTTTTTGAAACTCTGTTGTCCAGGCTGGAGTGCAGTGGCAGGTTCTCAGCTCACTGCAGCCTCCACCTCCCCAGTTCAAGTGATTTTTGTGCCTCCTGAGATGCTGGGATTACAGGCGTGCACCACCACACCTGGCTAATTTTTATATTTTTAGTAAAAATGAGGTTTTTCCATGTGGGCCAGGCTGGTCTTGAACTCCCGGCCTCAGGTGATCCTTCCACCTTGGCCTCCCAAAGTGCTGGGATTACAGGGGTGAGCCACTGTTCCAGGCCCATATTAGTTTAATTTTCACCACAACTCAGTGAGGCAGGTTGTATTTTTCTCATGTGATAGATGAATAAAATGAAATGCAGGAAGGTTAAGATGTTTGCCTAGGGGTGGACAGCTAGGAAGCCGCCAGCTCAGTTAGCACATTGAGGGATTTGTCTTTTTTTTTGAGATGGAGTCTTGCTCTGTCCCCAGGCTGGAGTGCAGTGGCATGATCTTGGCTCACTGCAACCTCCCACTCTCTGGTTCAAGCAATTCTCCTGCCTCAGCCTACCGAGTAGCTGGGATTATAGGCAGCTGCCACCACACCCAGCTAATTTTTGTATTTTTAGTAGAGACAGGTTTCACCATGTTGGCCAGGCTGGTCTCAATCTCTTGACCTCATGATCTGCCTGCCTCAGCCTCCAAAGTGCTGGAATTACAGGCATGAGCCACGATGCCCAGCCTCAAAGAGGGACTTCTTACAGGAGGAGTCTTTTTGGCCTCATCTATAGTTAGTTTAACAGGAGCCTCCTGCACTTGAAATTAAACCTAGAGGGACTCTACTCTGAAGCATGGGGTAAACATATTGGTTTCCCATGTAATAATTTAATCAAATTGTAATATTCTCTTATATGGTAAATTCGTTACTTCAAATGCTGTATTTATTGAAGGAATGTATTTAGAAGTTAGGATAAGTGTGAATTACTTGTGGTGAATGAGTAGTGTTTTATTAAAAAAATAAGGAATTTAAAAAACAAACAAAAAATGACTCAAGAAAACAGACTTTAGGCTGGGCACGGTGGCTCATGCCTGTAATCCCAGCATTTTGGGAGGCTGAGGTGGGTGATCAACTGAGGACAGTTTAAGACCAGCCTGGCCAACATGGTGAAATCCCATCTCTGCAAAAAATACAAAAAATTAGCTGGATGTGGTGGCACGCACCTGTTAGTCCCAGCTACTTGGGAGGTAAGGCAGGAGAATCACTTGAACTCGGGAGGCAGAGGTTGCAGTGAGCCGAGATTGTGCCACTGCACTCCAGCCTAGGCAACAGAGCAAGACTCCGTCTCAAACAACAACAATAACAACAACAACAAACAAACAAAAATTAGCAGGTGTGGTGGTGCATGCCTGTAATCCCAGCTACCCAGGTGACTGAGGCAGGAGAATTGCTTGAATCTGGGAGGTGGAGATTGCAGTGAACTGTCTCAAAAAAAAGAAGACAGAATTTAAATTCATGCATGTTTTAGTTACATCCATTAATATAGCAGCCTTTGGGTTTAGTTATGGAATTGACTTTTTTTTTTTTCAAGATAGGGACTCAGTATATTGCGTAGGTTGGTCTTGAACTCCTGGCTTCAAGCAGTCCTCCTACCTTGGCTTCCCAAAATACTGAGATTATAGGCATGAGCCACCATGCTGGCCAGGATTAACCCTTTTTTTTTTTTTTTGAGATGGAGTCTCACTCTCTTGCCCAGGCTGAGGTACAGTGTGAGCCACTGTGCCTGGCTCAGAGCAGCCTTTCATTGAGGGCTGACTTAGTCCCGCTACTCTGACATGACCCTTCTGAGGACACTACTGAATGCTGCATGTTACAAGTTCTCTCCACTCTGGCTGGTGGTGACATGAATTATTTCCAGCCCTGTGGAAGTTCTGGGTATTATTAGATCTACTCCTTCCTGGTGATTTTTTTCCCTGGCCTCTTGAAGTTTCATTCCATAGAAGAGAAGATCAGTACTTAGCCAGAGGCTCAGGGGGACCCCTCTGCTGATCTCTGGAGCTCTCACTCTCTGTGTAGTTCCCTCTTCTCTGATGTACGGTTTCTCTCAATTTGGGTGTGTGTGTTTTGTCACGATTGGATTGAAGTTATACATTTGAGGCAAGAAAACCACAGAAGTGACTTTGAGCCCTTATCCATTTGGATAATTTTACCTGCTTTTGGTGTTCTGCCTTGTTTTATTGCTGTTAAACTAAAAATTGTGTTTTCAGTGGACATCTTTTTTCATGTATTTTTCTAGATTCCAAAATGAACCTGAATGATTTCATCAGTATGGATCCCGAGGTAGGATGGGGCACTGTCTACACACTTTCTGAATTTACACATTGGTTTGGCAGTAAAAACTGCTGAAGTTGGCCTCACGATGTGGAACTGTGGAGAAGTTCTAGGACATGAACCTGCTATTCCTCCATCGAGGACAGCAAACACTAGGGTAGCGTTGGCTTGGAATTATGTCTTTCTTTTTTTAATTTGATTGAGTGGAAACCTGAGTGAATACAAATATAAATGAACAACATAAAAACTCTTGTTTTGATATGTTAAATTGAAACTTGATATAGCGTGTACTTGCTAAGATATTCCTGTGGCTTATTTGTTAAAACATGCGGACTTAAGCCAGTGATCATTTTTGTTCAGATAGAGGTGTGGAGGTTGAGCCAGCCCCTCAAATCTGTCTGGATGTTTTGTGTCTCTCCAACTACATTGTAAGCTCCTTGAGGGCAGACCCATGGTCCATTGCTTTGTGAATCTCAAATGCCCATAAAAGGTGCCCATAAAATGTTTTCCTTTTTTTTTTTTTAGGGAGACTCACAGACTAAAAATGTTTTCTTGAGCATTTGAATGTGCTGTTTGGAAAGGGGTGATATTGTGAGCTGAATCAGCAATTAGTATTAGTCTTTTTGGACTATGGCATTGTTAAAAAGAGGGCAGCCCTCTCAGACTTGAGTGTTATTTGGCTTATTTATTTATGGCTTTAAATAAAATTGATTTAACATTGGTTTTGTTTTGAAGATTTTTGTGTCACCCCTGATGATCTGAAATACCTAAAAATGCCTCAATTGTAGATGAGAACCAGGGCTTTAAAATATATTTATCACATGTGCCTTCCTGAAGACATCTTGGTCATTTGGCTTTAATCATATTCCAGATAAAAGATATTTGGCATTATACTGGTGTATAGTACCAGCTCTCATGTTTTCATGATTCTGCTTTAAAAATGAACAGCTTCTTACAGCAAGGTTGTCTGACCTTTTGTTCTTAGATGAGCTTTCTATTTATTAAGTGACTGTCGGCTGGGTGTGGTGGCTCACGCCTGTAATCCCAGCACTTTGGGAGGCCAAGACAGGTGGATCACGAGGTCAGGAGTTCGAGACCAGCCTGGCCAACATGGTGAAACACTGTCTAAAAATACAAAAATTAGCTGGGCATGGTGGTGGGCACCTGTAAGCCCAGCTACTTGGGAGGCTGAGGCAAGAGAATCGCTTGAACCCGGGAGGTGCAGGTTGCAGTGAGCCAAGATTGCAACACTGCACTCCTGCCTGGGCAACAAGACTCCAACTCAAAAAAAAAAAAAAAAAGAATTTATGGTGTTTCATGTGGGATTAGAGCCTCTTGTCCTTGCACAGACTGCTTCCTAAGTGTCCCACAGGTTTTGTGGAATTATTGCCCCTTCCAGAATGTTCACAAACCTGATGTTGGGATTCACTCAGGGTGGCTGGCAAAATATTAAGGGAAATACTAGGGAACAGTTATAATATATAGTCTCTAACCTTTTGGAAGGCCAAAAGGTTTTAATGAGATGGGCTGAAGAGAGCCAGTTCTTATGTTAGAATATTCAGTCATAAGGTGTAAAGATTAAGATAACAGAAGCTTCCCCAGTTAAGTCTGTTTACCCCACATCCCTTTGTCTCTACTCTAGCTGTTTACTCATGTAAACTTTGTGCTGGATGGTCCTCTCAGGAGGAGGTCATTAATGGTGTTTATTCGAGGCCCCAGAACCAAAAGCTTTTATTCATAAAACCACTTTTTAACCATGTTAATTATCCACAAGCGTGTTGACTTAGAACCTCTGTTATTAAATCTATACTGAATAAATGCTAAGAGGAACAAGGAGTCGTGGTCAGTTAGCCGCAGTCGCCCTCTGAAAGCGGTTGATGACCATCCCTAGCCCACTCAGCACTGTATTCTGTGTGTGTGAGTGCATTCATTCATCTGTCACTAAGTCAAGGTCTGCAAGACGGACCTCCGCAGGTGGTGATCAGCGTCTCAGGTAATGACCCCGACATGATGCTCGTCACAACCTTGAACACAGATGTCTATCCAGTCCTGTTGTTTTGCACGAGCTTCAGGAACATTGTGGGAAAGAAGCCAAACAGTCTGTGATCCCATTTAGGGTTCAGACGTGTATAGACTTGTCCCATGGGCTAGAGGTCCTCGAAGATCTCTTTGCTAGAGGAGAGAAAAACTTGAACAGGTTCCTGAGAGAAAATCAATGTAAGTGAAGATGAACTCTGACTGAGAGGACCAGACTAGATGATTAGACACTAAGGATTTCTTGCTGGCAGGGGCAATGAGAGATATGCCGTGGTACACCCTTACCCCCACTCTCTTACTCTCTCGAAAGCTCTGTCTCCTGGGAATGAACGAAAGAACTATGTCACTAGGGGACCCACATGGCTCTGTGGGAACTTTGTAAGTTGCTCCTGATTTTCCGTAGAAGAACAGTGGGCAGCAATGGCCTGACTCAGTCTGGTATTTTGGTGGTTGACAGCAGTACAGGCCATGACCAGAGGCTGGCTCAGCAGTGAAATAAATAGAAGCGTGATGCCTGCAGGCTGTGGTTTGGATTCTCTGTGAGTCACCTTTTCATCAGGACTTTGAAAGAGAGAATAACTTACATAGGACTCTCAAACTGGTAGGGGCTTGGGTACATTCAGCATGTAGCAATTAACACTTTGATGATTTGCAGAAATTCTTCATGGAGGATGCTTATTTAAAAGAGCTGGAGGGCCAGGTGTGGTGGCTTATGCCTATAATCCCAGCACTTGGGAGGCTGAGGCAGGCAGATCACTTGAGGCCAGGAGTTCAAGACCTCTGCTGTTGCTGTATTACTGCCCTGGTGATTCAGCAGTGAATCCTGCACTCACGGATGTTACATTCTTGTGGAGAAGACAGACAATGAACTTCTACAGTGTGTGGAAGATTGATTGCTGTTTGCTGATTTGGGGAAGATTGTGGGTAGAGTAATTTTGGAGAGGAAGATCAGGAGTTTTATTGGGGGCATGTTAAATTTGAGGTGGCAGTTGGGTGTCTAAGAGGAGCTGTCAAATAGGAGTTGGTAGCTGGGTGTGGTGGTATAAGCCTATAATCCCAGCGACTCAGGAGGCTGAGGCATGAGAATTGCTTGAACTCGGGAGGTAGAGGTTGTAGTGAGCCTGAGATCATGCCACTGCACTCCAGCCTGGGTGACAGGATGAGAGTCCATCTCGATCAATAGACAGATAGATAGATAGATAGATAGATAGATAGATAGATAGATAGATAGACATATGAGTTGGATAAAGGGGTCCGAGAGTCAGTGGAGAGGTCTAGGATGGAAGTATCAAATTGGGAGACATCCTTTAATAGATGGTATTTAAAGGTACAGGACTCTAAGTTAGCATTGAGAGAATGTGTGTGGATAGAGGAAAGGTCCAGGGACCTAGGCTAAGGGAGCTTTTACATTTAGGGGTTAGGAGATGGGGAGGCATCAGTAAAAGGGACAGATGGAATGATCATGGAGGAAGGAAGAGAAAACAAGGATGCCCAAAGGAGAAAGTGATATTAGATGGGGAGAGGAATCAGCTATGTCAGATGCTGCTGTTCGGTTGAGGACTGAGATGACTATGGCTTTGGCAGTACAGAGGTGTTTGGGCAATTTCAGTGGAGTGATGGGGATGACAGCCTAATTGCAATGGGTTCAGGAGGGAATGGGAGGAGGGAAGTAGAGTGGTTTGGGAAGTGGGGAAGGAAAAGGGGGCAGTACTGCAGGGGGATGTAGATCAGCAGGGGGACTGCTGTTTGGCCCTCAGCCGGTTCTTCCTTTATGAAGAATGCATTATCCATTTCTGCCCCTCCATGGAGACCTCCAGTGACATCAAAACCTGTCTGTCTCTAGGACCACTGTCTCTCAAGCAGGGACACACTCCTCAGTTCTCGCTCTGTAGGACCCTCCCTTTGACTCGATCCATCCCTTGGTTCATGCAGCCCTTCTTCAGCATTGGCAGAGAGGAGAGAAAGCTGGATAACTTTCAGGGATATTTCATCCACGTCATGGGGAAGCCTCAGGCACCACCCCCAATAACTCTGCTTTTTTCCTTTTTACCTAGCCTGGCTCTCCGTCCCTGTGTGGTCTGGATTGCGGCTGCCTCTGTGATTCCCGCCTTACCACTCCTGGCCCATTTTCTGTCCTGCTTCTCTCATTAGGTTTCTGTTGGTGAGCAGGACAAGCTCATTCCTTCCTCAGGGACCTCACATTCTGTTTACCCTGATCTGACCCTTTTTTTTCCCCTTATCTTCTTTTGGCTGACACTTCCTGACGTTGAGGTCTGAGATTCAAGTCTGGTAATCCTTCCCTGATGACATATCTAAAGCTGACTGCCCCGGTCAATGTCACAGTATCCTTTTTTCTTCATAGCAGTTATCACTAACTGAAATGATCTTGCACACTTATTTGTTTAAAAGTCTCTTTTCCTTTTTTTAAAGAGGGACTCTTGCTCTGTCACCCAGGCTGGAGTGTAGTGGCGTGATCTCGGCTAACTGCAGCCTCTGCCTCCTGGGTTCAAGCGATTCTCCTGTCTCAGCCTCCCAAGTAGCTGAGATGATAGCATGTGCCACCACACCTGGCTAATTTTTGTATTTTCAGTGGAGACAGAGTTTCTCCATGTTGGTCAGGCTGGTCTCAAACTCTCAACCTCAGGTGATCCTCCCGCCTCAGCCTCCCAAAGTGCTGGGATTACAGGGGTGAGCCACTGTGCCTGGTCAAGTCCTGTTCTTTGAGTTTTTCCCTTTAACTAGATTCTGTTCCTTTTTTAGATTATCTTGCCCTTTTTCAAACAGGTTTTGTTTGCAGTCTTTTCAGCCTTAACTCCAGGCGCTACGCTTCCACCTTTTGGTCTGAAAAGCACATTATAAATGACTTCTGCAGAGAGCAAAGAATACCGTGGATTTATTTAATGAGTTCCCCTCGCACATTCTTGGCAGGCACCTCATTCCAGCCTCTTGTCACAAACACAGATGGAAAGCTCTGTGTCTTGCGTCTGATACTGAGAGCAGGAGCTCACAGTATACTTTTCTCCTTTCCTCCTAGCTGACCACGCAGCATAGCACCAGCGAATGAACTACCTCATTTACCCTCGAAGTCCAGAGAGAATGTGGCTTTGGCCCTGAACTTCACAGCAGGTATCTGTTTGGCCCAGGCTTTAAATAATGACATCCATTTATTGGCTGGGCACAGTGGCTCATGCCTGTAATCCCAGCAGTTTGGGAGGCCAAGGCGGCTGGATCACTTGAGGTCAGGAGTTTGAGACCAGCCTGGCCAACATTGTGAAACGCTGTCTGTACTAAAAATATAAAAATTAGCTGGGCATGATGGCAGACATCTGTAATCCCAGCTACTTGGGAGGCTGAGGCAGGAGGATCTATTGAACCCAGGAGGCGGAGGTTGCAGTGAGCTGAGATCACGCCATTGCAGTCTAGCCTGGGTGACAGAGGGAGACTCCATCTACACACACACACACGCATCCATTTATTATCAAGGGAACAGTCATAGCAGGATTTCACTTAGAGTGAATAGGCAATCTCTCCTGTGGTTTCCATGGGGACCTGGAGTTTTAGAGCAATTTCTGGGAAGAACATTGGAAGGAAATTGCAGGGCAAGATGTTAATACAGTCACACTATTCTGGCACACACAGTTTCTGCAGCTGTAGGTGGTGGTTGAATCACTTCCCACTCAAGGCCCACAGGATGCAGAGCTGTGTTTGACCTCCTTGGGGCCAGATGCTGAGGAGATCTTGTCCTTATACCTGGAATACAGGAAAAATAAGTTGAAGTCCTTGGTTTGCATTACAGTTTTGCATTTGCTAGTCACATACTGTGTGACCTTGGGGAAGTCACTTACCCTCTCTGGGCCTTTGTTGCCTCATCTAAGAAAATATTTTGAATCTCAAATGAGGTTGTGTGTGTTGATGGAGAGGGTGGGGGAAGAGAATATTTCATACACTGAAAGGTGAAGTGTTTTTTTTTTTTTTTTGAGCCGGAGTTTTGCTCTTGTCACCCAGGCTGGAATGCAGTGGCACGGTCTTGGCTCACTGCAACCTCTGCCTCCCAGGTTCAAGTGATCTCCTGCCTCAGCCTTCCAAGTGGTTGGGTCTACAGGCACCTGCCACCATACCCAGCTAATTTTGTGTTTTTAGTGGAGACAGGGTTTCACCATGTTGGCCAGGCTGGTCTCGAATCCCTGACCTCGAGTGATCTGCCTGCTTTGGCCTCCCAAGTGCTGGGATTACAGGTGTGGGTCACCGCACCTGGCTCCAGATAGCTCATCTAAGCTCTTCATATGTATGAACTCATTTAATCCTCAGAACAACAATATAAGATAGATACCATTACTCTCCTCAAGGAAACAGGCACAGTGAAGTAAAGTGACTTACGGGAAGCCACATAGCTAGAGAGCGGTGGAGACAGGATTTGAATCTAGCCATTCCTGCTCCAGGGCCTGGCTGCCATCCATTTCACCCCATTCCCAGTTCACCCAGTTCCAAGTTCATGCCCACATTCTGTAATCAGATAGTGGGTCACTAGCAAGGTGCTGTCTGTTGTAGGGCAGGAGTGGGTCACTGAGCGTCCCCATGGTCGGGATGAAGTGTCCTTGACAGCCATCCACCTGAAGTAAGTTACCCTGTAGCTCCTGCAAAGAACTTTTATCAGTAAATTTCTAATTTGTTAAAAAGGCAAATGTCCAGATCCTCCCTGAGCGATTCTGGTTCAGTAAGCATACCAGTCAGGTCTCAGCAGCAGAGAACAGAAATCACTTGCTACATGAATCCAAAAGGGATTTGATTCAAAGTAATGGAGATGGGAAATAAACATCTAGAGAAAGGGTCATAGGTGTAGCAGTCAGAGATGCACTCACTTCTACCCCGGCTGCCGTCCATTGTACTGCATCTGATGGAACAGAACCCCAGCATCACCAGGTGGAGTCTGCCAGCGGATGCTGTAGCTCAGCCTCCAATGGGCCATTGATTCTAACATCCAGAAGATCACCTGCCCCTGAGGACCATGGTAAGACCAGAGCATCTGGGGGTTACCAGCATACGGACCCATTTCTTTTGCTGTGAATTCATTTATGATCAGAAGCAATGTGGGTGTCTGGCATTCTGGCTGTGGATGAGGCATCCAATGAGTTGGTAAGTTGCTGGCAGAAGCATGGTGATCAGGAAAAGGAAATCCATCTGAGGAAGAAGTGTTCATTTAAGGGAGGGTAAAGCCACCTGTCTTCCCTTCTGTTTTCAATTAGCAGTAATCGTGCCTTGGATAAACCTCATTGGCTCTGATACTGCCACTGCGCAAAGCTCTGTCTTCCCTTTTGGAAGGGATCCTTCGTAATTAAGGTGCCATAGCTTAGCTTTGGTCTCCACTTATGGCTTCAGCAAAAAAGGCAGCCAAGTCAGCTTTGGTGAGGGAAAGACAGCGGCTGACTCCATGCACACCGACCCTGCCGCCGTGGCTGCTTGGTTCCTGGGTCCACAGTATAAACACAGGTACAGTGTCAGTGACTTGCACAGAGGAGTTGTCTACACCCTGGTTCTTTAGTACTGTTTCCAGCGAGTAGCTGTAGTGAGCAACCACTTGTGTTACCAATATCCTCAAAAGCCACGCCCAGAAATCAGCATTTTAATAGCCAGACTTATTCCCGCTTCCCCACTCATAAGTTTACTGCAAGTGTTCTGGGACCGTGGATCATGAAATATGGATTTAGGTATATTGCTAATTTTAAGTGTGATTAGGCTGTTTTTAGTAAGTGGGTAAACTTTAGCACCTTTCCAAAGTGGTTGCTGGTGTGGCTAATTACGGAAAGTGGCAAGAGAGGTCAGGAACTGTATCTCAGCCCATTCATGTTTGGTTCTAAAATGTGCTAATATTCTTGATTCAGGCATCTGGTCAGGTGGGGGAATACTGACTTCCTTCAATCTCTGATTTTTTTTTTTTTTTTTTGAGATGGAGTCCCGCTCTGTCACCCGGGCTGGAGTGCAGTGGCATGATCCTGGCTCACCGCAACCTCCGCCTCCTGGGTCCAAGAGATTTTCCTGCCTCAGCCTCCCAAGTAGCTGGGACTACAGGTGCATGCCGCCATGCCTGGCTAATGTTTTTGTATTTTTTTAGTAGAGACGGGGTTTCACTGCATTAGCCAGGATGGTCTCCATCTCCTAACATCGTGATCTGCCTGCCTCTGCCTCGCAAAGTGCTGGGATTATAGGTATGAGTCACCACACCCAACCCAATCTCTGGATTTTAAGAACATCTTTTTAGGTCTGATCCTTATGACAGGTAGGGCTCAAGTTAGTGGCCCTCCCCAAGGAGGGTGATATTTATTTGCTTGCATCTCCAATGCCAAACCTCAGTGGACATGACATTGCATTGCAGAGGTTCCTATAATCTGACAGTTGTTGTATTTCTGGATAAACCCTTTTTAATAATCATCCTGCTCGCTCCTTATGCTTTTGAATATTGAGAGAACTTATATATTGTAGGGATTTTTTGTTGTTATTGTTGTTTTGAGACAGAGTCTTGCTCTGTTGCCATGCTGGAGTGCAGTGGCACGATCGACCAGCTGAGTGCGATGGCTCACGCCTGTAATCCCAGCATGTTGAGAGGCTGAGGCAGGAGGATCATGAGGTCAGGAGTTCGAGACCAGCCTGACCAACATGGTGAAACCCCATCTCTACTAAAAATACAAAAATTAGCCAGGCACAGTGGCATGTGCCTGTAGTCTCAGCTACTCAGGAAGCTGAGGCAGGAGAATCGCTTGAACCCAGGAGGCGGAGGTTGCAGTGAGCTGAGATTGTGCCATTGCACTCCAGCCTGGGCGACAAGAGCAAGACTCCGTAAAAAAAAAAAAAAAAGAAAGAAAAGAAAATACAAAAATTAACCGGGCATGGTGGTGCATGCCTATAGTCCCAGCTACTCAGGAGGCAGAGGTGGGACGATCTGTTTGAGCCCGGGAGATCAAGGCTGCTGTGAGCCGTGCACTCCAGCCTGGGTGACAGGGTGAGACCCTGTCTCAAAAAAAAAAAAAAAAAAAGTATAGATGAACAGCCAGATGAAGAGATACATAGGACCAGGTGTGGAAGGGTCCCCACAGAAGTGGGGAGCTTCTGTCCCATGGAGTTGGGGTACACCACCCTCCCAGCACATGGCTGTGTTCTACCCGGAAGCTGTCTGAACCCCGAAGTTCAGGACTTTGGTTTCATCAGGTAGGCATGGTCAATGATTAATTCAGCCTCTAGCCCGTCCCCATCTTTAAAGAATGGAGGGTGGGGCTGAAAGCTCCAAGCTTCTAGTCATGGCTCAGTCTTTCCAGTGATCAGTGCTGTCCAGGAGCTCACCAAGAGGCCCCTCATTAGAAAAAAAGATGCTCCTCAGAAAACTTCCAAGAGATTCGAGAGCCCTAAGTCAGATGTTCCGATCACTCAGGAAATTATAAAGGTTTAAGAGCTCTGTCTCAGGTACCTGGGGCACAGACCAAATAACTCCAACAAAAATTTCTCCTAGAACTCCTGTTGCTCAGGAAATCACAAGGGTTTCGAAGCTCTGTGCCAGGAACCTGGGGTAGAGGCCAATATACATCATTCTTTTTTTTTTTTTTTTTTTTTTGAGATGGAGTTTCGCTCTCTTGTTGCCCAGGCTGGAGTACAATGGCACGATCTTGGTTCACCACAACCTCTGCCTCCCAGGTTTAGGAGATTCTCCTGCCTCAGCCTCCCAAGTAGCTGGGATTAGAGGCATGTGCCACTACACCTGGTTAATTTGGTATTTGTAGTAGAGACAGGGTTTCTCCATATTGGTCAGGCTGGTGTCAAACTCCCGACCTCAGGTGATCTGCCTGTCTTGGCCTCCCAAAGTGCTGAGATTACAAGCCTGAGCCACTGTGCCCGACCCAATATACATCATTCTTATTTCACAGCAGATATCTTTTGATTTCTTTTTTTAAAAAAATCTTAAAATAGCACCTTGAGAGAACCCCTAATGATAGGGAATACGTATTGAGTACTCATTTTGTGCCCAGGCACTGCTCAAAACTGCTTGTTAGGTATGAAATTATTAGTCCTTACAATAACCTTATGGAGTAGGAATTTTTATTATCCTTAAGTTTCCAATGAATGGATGTGGGCAACTTGCCCAAAGTAGCACAGTTAATATGTAAAGGAATGTGATTTGAACCTGGGTCTGACTCCGGGATCACTACACCATAAAATTGAGATCCAGTCACATTAGAATAAATCCAAAGGCAAAATGAGGGCATTGCTTCTTGTGCTGGTCTTGGGCCTGAGCTGGGGCATATTGCAGAGATGGGAGCCAAGGGACAAGATGGGTGGCCTGTCTGTGGCACGTGGGATGTCTTTACTACTGGATGGCCTCAAACCACAGGATTCACTGTAGGGCTTTTTTTTTTTTTTTTTTTTTTT
>NW_022436943.1:46818433-46945447 GCF_009761245.1 Sapajus apella
AAAAAGAATTAAAAAAAAAAAAAAAAAAGAAAAAGAATACAGGAAAGGAAGAAAGAGGAAGAGGAAGAGGGAGAGAGAACAGGGGTGTTGCTTTATTGCCCGGGCTAGAATGCAGTCTAAAACTGGGTATGCCTGTAATTGTGTTTAATAATAGAGACATAAAAAAAAATGAGGGAATAAAATAATTAACAAGCAGCCAACCAATATTTCATTTAAACCTGTAAATACGTGTGATGTAGTACTGATAAGAGTGTATATTTTGTGTATTTAAAGTGGAGAGTTCTATGAATGTTAATTAAGTCTACTTGTTCCAGATCTGAGTTCAAGTCCTGGATATCGATGTTAACGTTCTGTCTCATTGATCTATCTAATATTGATGTTGAAGTCTCCCGCTATTATTGTGTGGGGGTCCAAGTCTCTTTGTAAGTCTTATATATCTGGGTATTCCTGTATTGAGTGGGTATATATTTAGGATCTTTAGCTCTTCTTGTTACATTGATCCTTTTATCTTTATGTAATATCTTTCTTTGCTTCTTTTGATCTTTATTGCTTTGAAATCTATTTTATCAGCAAAAATTGCAACTCCTGCTTTCTATTTATTTATTTTAGCTCTCCATTTGGTTGGTAAATTTTTCACCATCCCTTTGTTTTGAGTCTTTATGTATCCTTGCATGTGAGATGGATCTGGATGTAGCATACCAATGGGTCTTGGCTTTTTTTTGCCTGTCTGTGTCTTTGGATTGGGGGATTTAGTCGATTTAAATTTAAAATTAATAACAATATATGTGTGTTTGATACTGTCATTTAATGTTAGCTGGCTGTTTTGCCCATTAGTTGATGCAATTTCTTAAATATGTTGATGTTCTTTATTTTTTGGTATTTTTTAGAAAGGCTGATACTAGTTGTTCCTTTCTATTTGTAGTGGTTCTTTCAGAAGCTCTTGTAAAGCAGGCCTGGTGGTGATGAAATCTCTGAGTGCTTGCTTGTTCACAAAAGATTTTATTTTTCCTTCGCTTATGAAGCTTAGTTTGGCTGGATGTAAAATTCTGGGTTGAAAGTTTTTTTCTTTAAGGATGTTGAATATTGGCCCCCACTCTCTTCTGGCTTGTAGGGTTTCTACTGAGAGATCTGCTGTGAGTCTGATGGGCTTCCCTTTATGGGTAACCTGACCTTTCTCTCTGGCTGCCCTCAGTATTTTCTCTTTCATTTCAACCCTGGTGAATCTGGCAATTATGTGCCTTGAGGTTGGTCTTCTTGAGGAATATTTTTGTGGTGTTCTCTGTATTTCCTGGAGTTGAATATTGTCCTGCCTTGCTAGGTTGGGAAAGTTTTCCTGAATAATATCCTGAAGCGTATTTTCCAGCTTGGATTGATTTTCTTCGTCACATTCAGGTACACCTATCAAACATAGATTAGGTCTTTTCACATAGTCCCATATTTCTTGGAGACTTTGCTCGTTCTTTTTTATCCTTTTTTCTCTAATCTTGTCTTTTTGTTTTATTTCATGAAGTTGGTCTTCGACCTCTGATATCTTTTCTTCTACTTGATCAATTCGGCTGTTAAAACTTGTGCATAGTTCGCAAAATTCTCGTGTTGTATTTTTCAGCTCCATTAATTCACTTATATTCCTCTCTAAATTGTGTATTCTTGTTAACATTTCGTCAAACCTTTTTTCAAAGTTCTTAGTTTCTTTGCATTGGGTTAGAACAAGTTCTTTTAATTCCCAGAAGTTTCTTATCATCCACTTTTTAAAGCCAGCTTCTGCTAATGGAACACAGTCTTTCTCCATCAGGCCTTGTTCTGTTTCTGATGAGGAACTGTGATCCCCTGTAGAGGGAGAGGCGTTCTGAGTTTGGGTATTCTCAGCCTTTTTAGGCTGTTTTCTTCCCTTCGTTATAGATTTATCCATCTGTGGTCTTTATAATTACCGTCTTTATAGTTGGGTTTCTGAATGGACGTCCAACTTGTTGATTCCCGGCGCTAGAATCTGAGCAACCCTCTGCTCTGGCCAAAACAGCGGCTTTAAGATTGATGGTGCTTTTCTGACTCTGCACCAAGAACCGCCACACCAAGGCAGCGGCAAAACCGCCTCACCGGCCTCAAGAGTCACGCTGGCGACAGGTGGGGCTCCTCCGCTGGGAATCTCCTGGTGTGTGAGCAACAAAAATTGATCTGAAAGTGTGTCGTCCTCTCGTTCTCTGCTCTTTCAGTGGGAGCTACAATCCCGAGCTGCTAGTGATCAGCCATCTTGGATCTCTCTCCTTTTTTTTTTTTTTTTTGAGATGGAGTCTTGCCTGGTCTCTCAGCTACCTCAGCTCACTGCAACCTCTGCCACCCAGGTTCAAGCAATTCTCCTGCCTCAGTCTCCCCAGGAGCTGGGATTACAGGCATGCACAAGTACTCACAGCTAATTTATATATTTTTAGTAAAGACGGGATTTCATCATGTTGGCCAGGATGGTCTCGATCTCTTGATCTCGTGATCCGCCCGTCTCAGCCTCCCAGAGTGCTGGGATTACAGGTGTGAGCCACCACGTCCAGAAGTAGGGCTTAATCTTGTAGGAAAAAATCGGTCATGGTAAGCTCTTTGACATGAGATGTCAGAAGACCAGCATTTTGCAGTGTCCTTTGGCTGTGGTGGGCAGGTTGGAGCTGTCAGAAGGGACAGTGGAAACCAGCTGGGGGAGACCTCTGCATGCAATGGCAGGGAGTCTGGAGTGAAATGAAGGATGGATGGATCTGGGAGGTTTTGTTTTGAGGATGAGTTTGTATTGGCTGAAGATTACAAAGGAAGCAAGGAGAGAATAACATGCTCCGCCATACAGGGACGGGTTGAGGAGGCGTGCCATCTGATGTTCACATTCAGGCGCATTCCACACTTCTGTCAGGCACTCTGCTCAGGGTTTTTGGAATCTTTCTCTCATTCGTCCCCCAAAACAGTGTTTGCAGGTGGTGTAGTGGATGCTATCAATCCCCACTTCCCATATGCACCTTCCTTACTACTCCTTGCATAAGTGACCTAACATACTTGGTCCTGGGCGAGTGGGAAGCGTGGAGTTAACACCTCCTGGAGCAGCCTTCAGGCCTGTTGGGTGGGAACGGGTGGATAAATGGCTTAGCTTTCTTGCTCCTCAGAGTGTACAACTCTGGGCTAGATGCTGCTCCATCTCCCAGGGTCCCCAGCAGGCTTGGTCCCCAGCTGCCCACAACAGCCCTTGGCACCTGCCCAGTGACCTGGCTGGCTTCCTTGTTCCTTGACTCACATCTCTAATCCCTACTCTAATCTCTAATCCCTATTTGAGAGGTGTTTCCTAAGATCACCTCTCAAATAAACAACTTGTACTCAAGTTCCTGTCTCAAGGTATGCCCTGGGGAAACTCAACCCAATGCGGTTTCCAGATGATAATATCTAGGCCCTGCGAGGTCATTTCACTCGCTCAAGCTCACATATCCAGTATGTAACACCAGTAAGTAACAAATCTAGGACTCTAACCCAGCTCTCCTTAGCCCCAGCCTGGTGCTGTCTTCTGCTCTACCTGCTTAGTGTCTGCTGTAATGACACCCTAGGTCCTTTTGCATGTTGGGCTTTCCAGCAAGAGTCTGGCCTATTAGACCATAAACTCATCAAAAGTAGAACTATGACCTTGATAACTTTGTATACTCAAGAACAACAGGAACTGTGTCTTTCAGCGAGTAGATGCTCAATAAGAATTTATTGAAAGGAAGGGAGATAGGAGCAAGAGGAACAGTGACTGAGGGAAAGAGGAGACAGTTGGGAGCATGAAACTGGGGCAGAGGAGAGACTCTTGTGTCCCTTTTTGATATGGGGCACAAGAGTGACTTGCTTTGGAGGAGGCTGTGGCTAGAGTGTCAAAAGCAGAAGCCCAGGGGGCCCATGGGTGAGCAGAAAACTGAGAACTTAGAAAGTCAATTTTCTTGGAAATTATGTATGAGAGGGAAATCTAGCGAAAAATGTTTTTCAGTGCATGTCTCCCTAGAAGGGAGGTTTTCTCCTTAATTTTTTTTTAAGACAGTCTCACTGTGTCACCCAGGCTGGAGTGCTGTAGTATGATCTTGGCTCACTGCAACCTTCTCCTCCCAAGTTCAAGTGGTTCTCATGCCTTAGCCTCTTGGAGTAGCTGGGACTACAGATGCATGCCACCGCACCTGGCTAATTTTTTTGTATTTTTAGTATAGAAGGGGTTTCACCATGCTGGCCAGACTGGTCTTGAACTCCTGACCTCATGTGACCTGCTTGCCTGGGCTTCCCAAAGTGCTGGGATTACAGGCGTGAGCCACCACTCTGGGCCTGTGTTTTGTTTTTAATGTGAGATTAGTTATCATAACTTTGCAGAAAGAACATTGGATGGATTTTCTCAGCAGAGTTAAGTCTATGACTTAGATACTCTAGAGCAGTAGGTTTTGAACTATACAAGGCACTAGCACTTCTAAGGCACTGTCTTAGAAACTGCCTCAAAAAGGAGGAGATGATAATAATTGATTAATACTTATTGAATTCTAATTAGACCACGTGCCAAGCCCCGTGCTAAGTCTTGGTCTGCGTTATCTCATTTAATCCTCTAGGTAGGCTTCGATAAGAGTTCCTGTTATCATTCCCACTTCATAGATTACGAAGCTGACACTCAAAGATGTCTCCCAGCTCGTAAGTGGCCAAAGTGGGATTCAGCCCAGGGCTATTTGATTCCAGAGCCCATGGCCTTCATGGGCAAGGCTGCAGGTACCCTTCTCTCCACTCCTTCCCCAAGCATGCCCCCACTTCGCCAGAATTGAAACTCAAGATTTTCACACCCTAGAGAGCAAACTAGGGAACAGGAACTACGCTGTTGGTTAGGACTTGGGAGAAGATATAGTAAAAAGTGTGACACTTTTATCACATTCTGTAAAAGTCTTGGGGCTTTGCTGTCCCACTATGAAGGGCATTTTTTTGTTTGTTTGTTTGTTTTGAGACGGAGTCTTGCACTGTTGTCTGGGCTGGAGTGCAGTGGTGTGATCTTGGCTTACTGCAACCTCTGCCCCCGGGGTTCGAGCAATTTCCCTGCCTCGGCCTCCTGAGTAGCTGGGATTACAGGCGCCCACCATCATGTCTGGCTAATTTTTTGTATTTTTAGTAGAGATGAGTTGTCACTATGGTGGCCAGGCTGGTCTCGAACTCATGACCCCGTGATCCGTCCACTTCAGCCTCCCAAAGCGCTGGGATTACAGGCGTGAACCACTGTGCCTGGCCGTGAAGGGATTTTGAAATACATTTTGATGAATGCATTCTGCTCTCTTGGTACACCAGGGGGCGCATTTAGCACAGGAATGGGAATAAAGTGGCTGTAGGAAATGCTTTTCCTGTTGTTTGTAGGGAAGAACATTTTCTCTTTCTCACTAAAAAACACCTTTCTTCTGAAAAATTTGAAAGCAAGTTGCAGATTTCATGAGATTTCACCTATAAATACTTCAGAAGGATTTCGTAAGACATTCTTCTGCTTTATCATGATATTATCATCATAACCAAGAAAGTTAGCATCGATGCTACAATGATGTCTAATATGTGGTTTGTACTCAAACTTCTCCAGATAGCTCTAAGATGTTCTTTATTGCTTTTTTTGGGTTCGATCCAGAATAAATTTTGTATTTTCTTAATATTAGATCAGTTATTCCTCTGGAATATTTTGCTACAAAATGCTTATGATTTTTACTGCCCGTTGAATAACCCATAAAGCTGATTTGCCATGCTTTATTAAGTTTCTCTTTGATTGCTATTGTTTATTCCTATGATAAGTATACTACGATGTTAAGTGGGACTTTCCTTTTCTCAATTTTGACTCAGGCACCAATTAAATAGATATCAGAATCCAAAGTGAGTGCGAGATGATGAAGATGATTATTTTTTGAGATGAAGTCTCGCTCTGTTGCCAGGCTGGAGTGGAGTAGTGTGATCTTGGCTCACTGCAACCTCCACCTCCTGGGTTCAAGTGATCCTCCTGCCTCAGCCTCCCAAGTAGCTGGGACTACATGTGTATGCCACCACCCCAGCTAGTTTTTGTATTTTTAGTAGGATCAAGGTTTCATCATGTTGGCCAGTATGATCTCAATCTCTTGACCTGGTGATCTGCCTGCCTTGGCCTCTCAAAGTGCTGGGATTACAGGCATGAGCCTCTGCTCCCGGCCATGAGTATGAGATTGACATGGTCTATGGAATTCATCAAATGTCACAGGTTAGGTTCCTTGTAAAAGACTCTAGATGGACATTTGTATTTGGGCAGTTTATCAGGGAGTGTTTGGGGATCAACAGCTAAGGGTGAAGAAAGGAAGCAGGATGAGACAATGGGAGGTGTTTAACTGTGATGCAGTCCCTACTCAGCCAATCCTCAGGGAGCTCTAGAGCTGGGATGGTGATATTTGGCTGTGTCCCCACCCAAATTTCATCTTGAATTGTAGCTCCCATAATTCCCATGTGTCATGGGAGGGACCGGTGGGAGGTAATTGAATCATGGGGCAGGTCTTTCATGTGCTGTTCTCGTGATAGTGAATAAATCTCACGAGATTTGATGATTTTATAAAGGATATTCCCCTGCACACACTCTCTTGCCTGCCACTATGTAAGGCATGACTTTGCTCTTCCTTCATCTCCCACCATTAAAGAGTCCATTAAACCTCTTTCCTTTATAAATTAACCTGTCTCAGGTATGCCTTTATTAGCAGTGTGAGAACAGACTAATACAGATAGTCTTGCAGAGTTATTCTCTTCTGGGGCAAGGAGGCTGGGTCTGTATACCCCTAAAGGGATCAGTCAATGGATGCAGGTTGCCCCTGGGACAGAGATGTGACCACAGTAACTCCCTTCAGCTTAGAGCAATTTTCAGAGAGATTTGGAATAGAAATGAGGGTGTCAGTGAGGAAGGGGAGCCCTGGGCAGGGACCACAGCATCCCTAACAGCCATAACAGCAGGGAAATGCTCATGAACATGTTGCCTAACCTTGGATCCCCTCAGACTGAATACACAAGAGGTCAGAATGGCAGTGGCGTGAGGAGGAGGAGGGGCAGAGGGATGCTACTGGAGAAACAGCATTGCCAGGCTGTGCCTCCACTCTCCCTCCCCAGGGGGAAGGACCAGGAGTGCTGGTCCTCCACCACTTTCATTTCAAGGGTACAATGGGAGCTCCCATTGGACCACAGACTGAACTTATATATTTCCTATGATTGGGAAATACGTAACTGGCTAGAGTGGCCTGTGGCATCAGGACACAGAGGGCTGGGTTTGGGTCTGTGTTCCCGGGGTTTGTTGGGGCAAGAGATGAGAGAGTGTTTCCTGGGGCTTAAATGTGGGCCCTTGGCTGGGCACCATGGCTCACGCCTGTAATCTCAGCACTGTGGGAGGCCAAAGTGGGAGGATCACTTGAGGTCAGGAGTTCGAGACCAGCCTGGCCAACATAGTGAAAGCCTGTCTCTATTAAAAATGTAAAAATTAGCTCGGTATGGTATCATGTGGCTGTAATCCTAGCTACTTGGGAGGCTGAGGCACAAGAATCACTTGAACATGGAAGGCGGAGGTTGCAGTGAGCCAAGATTATACCACTGCTCTTCTGCTTGGGCAACAGAGCAAGACTCCGTCTCAGGGAAAAAAAAAAGCATGGGCCCCATAGGAGAGACAATACTGGACCAGAGTCATTTTTAAAACCCTTTTATTTTGAGTGAATTTAAGACTCAGAAGAAATTGCAAAAATAAAAGGGAGTTCCCATGTACCCTTCATCAGGCTTTCCCCTATGGTCACGTAGAACCAGCGTACATTATCAAAACTAGGAAATTGATATTGACATTGACACAATAGTGTGAACTAAACTACAGACCTAACTTGATTTTCATGAGTTTTGACATGCTCTTGTGTGTGCATGTGTATAAATAGTACTATGAAATCTTATCACACATATGGATATGTGTAATCACCACCACAACAAGTGTCCTTCACTGCAGAGAAACTCTGTCACACTATATAGCTTTGTAGTCAGACCCCCCTGCCAACCCTAACTCCTGGCGACCACTCATCTGTTCTCTACCACCAGAATTTTCATTTTAACAGTGTTCTGCAAATGGATTGTACAGTATGTACCCTTTTGAGATTGTTTATTTTTCACTCAACATAACATCTTTTTTTTTTTTTTTTTAGACAGAGTCTTGCTCTGTCACTTAGGCTAGAGTGCTGTGGCGCAATCTTGGCTCACTGCAACCTTCACCTCCCCGGTTCAAGCCATTCTCGTGCCTCAGCCTCCTGAGTAGCTGGGATTCCAGGCCCCCGCCACCGTGCCAGGCTAATTTTTGTGTTTTCAGTAGAGACGGGGCTTTGCCATGTTACCCAGGCTGGTCTCGAACTCCAGGGCTCAAGCGATCCACCCACCTCGGCCTTCCAAAGTGTTGGGATTACAGGTGTGAGCCACCATACCCAGCCAGCGCGACATCTCTGAGTTCCATCCATGTTGTTGTGTGTGTCATTAGTGCATTCTTTCCCTATAACTTAGAGTCATATTCAGTTGTATACCCATTCACAGTTTGTCATTCTGCATGAGGGTCATTTTAAATTCTGCCCAAGAGGACCCTTTCGGAGGGTGAGAGAACGCGAAAGAGTGAAGCCTGAGTGGAGGGGATTGCCAGAGAACCAGGGGCTGAGGGCAGTGGCAGCTGGAATGGAGTGCTTCTCTCTTGTCCTGAGAATTCCAACTGGAGAGGTTCCCAGAGATAGGAATCGCCAGAGATCCCAAGAAGTATGCCCCAAGTGAGAGGCAGCTTTATATAGCTGCAAAGCCCAGTGAGCAGGAAGTCAGCTTACAACTGTGCCAGTCGGAAGCCAATTAAAGTAGCTCCAGACATAACAACTTACCTCTTTGCCTTCTGTCCATTTGGTCCTGGGATCTAAAACAGCAGGTAGTGAGTTGGGGAGAATTATGGGGCATGGTGCAAGACAGAAGAAAATGACTAATTTCCCCTCACCTCCCTGGGAACTGCCAGCTCTTACAAAGAAGGGGAATAAATCTTTTGAGTGAAAATGGAATTGTTGATTAATAGAATGAACTGACTCATTGAATTACTCTAGTAAGACCATGTTTGTGACTTGATGTGACCATCAGACTGTCATTTCCTGAAAATGACACAGCAGGCAGGAGCCTGCAATTGTTTTCATCTGGAATGAGGACAAGATTCTTCCCTCCTTCTACCCCTCCTCCCTATTCCCCCCGACAAAATGTATACATGGGTGTGCAAATATCTCTTGCATCTTGTTTTCAGTTCTTTTGGATATGTATCAAGAAATGGGATTACTGGTCATATAATTGCTGGTAATTCTATTTTTAAGTTTTTGAGGAACCTCCATTCTGTTTTCCATGGGTGATACCATTTTACATGAAAGGGATGATGGAAGAAAAACAATAAAGTGGTGTTTTGATTATGTTACCATATCAGTTACATATTTAACTTGGAAATAAATATCTTCTATACGTAAGCTCTTGTTTTAATAGTATAATTTCCTTAGAGCAAATTCCTGAGAATGGGATTAATAGGTCAAAAAGCTGGGAAATGTTTGTGGTTCTTGAGACATACTGCCAAATTGCTTTTCTTTCTTTCTTTTATTTTTTTCTTTTACCTTTTTTTTTTTTTTTGGAAACAGAGTCTTGCTCTGTTGCCCAGGCTGGAGTGCAGTGGTGCGATCTCGGCTCACAGCAACCTCCACCTCCTGGGTTCAAGCATTTCTTCTGCCTCAGTCTCCCGAGCAGTGGGACTACAGGTGTGCGCCACCATGCCTGACTGATTTTTGCATTTTTATTAGAGATGGGATTTCACCGTATTGGCCAGGCTGGTCTCCAACTCTTGACCTCATGATCTGCCTGCCTCAGCTTCCCAAAGTACTGGGACTACAGGCGTGAACCACCGCACCTGGCCCTAATTTTTGTATTTTTGGTAGAGATGGGTTTCCACCATGTTGGCAAAGCTGATCTTGAACTCCTGGCCTCAAGTGATCTGCCTGCCTTGGCCTCCCAAAGTGCTGGGATTACAGGTGTGAACCACCGCGTCCAGCTGCCAAATTGCTTTTCTAAAGGTTTGTGCCAACTTACATTCCCACCAAATATTGTATGAAGGTTTTATCATATATTCAATGGCATGAGATAATGTCATAAGATTGTAAATGTAATGGGGTTTAAGTGCCATTTTGATGTTTGGAATAATTTTTAAAGTGTTTTCATAATATGATAATTTTTGCATTAAGTATTTTTATCAATGTCTCTAAGCTTGGCTTTAATATCTTGAGTACAGAATGTGGCTGAGAGTCTGATTTCATAAATTAACTACTGGCTAATCATATCCAGGTTCCAGAGGGTTCCTTGGAACAGTTAGAACTAGACCAAATCCTATAGAATTGTGGGCAAGGAAGAAAGGGAGAGGCAAGGGCCAGAGAAACAGTGAATATAAGAGACAGGTTCAAGGTTTCTATTTATTTATTTAGAGATGGAGTTTTGCTCTTGTTGTCCAGGCTGAAGTGCAATGGTATGGTCTTGGCTCACTGCAACCTCTCTCTCCTGGGTTCAAGTGATTCTCCTGACTAAGCCACCCAAAGAGCTGGGATTACAGGTGCCCACCAGCATGCCTGGCTAATTTTTGTATTTTTAGTAGAGATGGGGTTTCACCATGTTGGTCAGGCTGGTCTGGAACTCCTGACCTTAGGTGATCCGCCTGTCTTGGCCTCCCAAAGTGCTGGAAGTTCAAGGTCTCTAAATGAGAGGTAAACTGAAACAGGAGGCCAGAGCAATGAGATGGCCGCCGTGATTTTAGGAGATGAGATGGGAAAGGGCCTCAGGAAATAGGGATTCTTGCATGGCCCCCAAAGAGGGCAGTGGGGTAGGGAATATGCTTCCTCCTACCCTAAACACCAATAAGTTAGAAACTTTATTTATGTATTTATTTATTTATGGTAAAAATATAACATAAAACTTACCATCTTAACCATCTTAAAGTGTGCAGTAGTGTTAAGTATATTTGCATCATTGCGCCACAGATCTCCAGAAGTTTTTGTCTTGCAAATGGAAACTCTGTACCCATCAAACAACTCTCCATTTTCCTCTCCCCATATCCCCAGCTACCGATCTTCTACCTTCTGTTTCTACGAGGTTAACTACTTTAGATACCTCAAACAAGTGGAATCATAAAGCCTTTATCTGCATTCTTTTATTTAGCTTAATGTCCTCCAGTTTCATTCACATTACAGTGTATGATAGGATTTTTATTTTGATAGATCGAATAGTATTCCATTGTTTGTCTATATCACATTTTCTTTATCCATTTTTCCATCACTGAACATTTAGGTTGCATCCACCTCTTGGCTGTTGTGAATAATGATGCAAGGAACCTGCATGTGCAAATATCTTTGTGAGATTGTGTTTTCAGTTCTTTTGGACATATATCAAGGAATGGGATGGCTGGTCATGTAATTGCAGGTAATTCTATTTTTAATTTTTTGAGGGACTTCCATTCTGTTTTCCATGGGCTGTTCCATTTTACTTTCTACCAACAGTGCACAAGTGTTCCAATTTCTCTGTCTTTACCAGCAAGTACTTGTTACACAATCTCCCTTCTTTCTTTCTTTTCTCCTTTTTTTTTTTTTTTTTGAGACAGAGTTTGGCTCTTGTTGCCCATGCTGGAGTGCAATGGCACGATCTCGGCTCACCACGACCTCTGCCGCCTGGGTTCAAGTGATTCTCCTGCCTCAGCCTCCTGAGTAGCATGCGCCACCATGCCCAGCTAATTTTGTATTTTCAATAGATATGGGGGTTTCTCCATGTTGGTCAGGCTGGTCTCAAACTCCTGACCTCAGGTAATCCGCCCCCCTTGGCTTCCCAAAGTGCTGAGATTACAGGCATGAGCTACTGTGCCTGGCCCTTCTTTCTTTTTATATTGGCCATCCTAATGGGTGTGAAGTGATATCTCATTGTGGTTTTCAGTTGCATTTTTCTGATGATTAGTAATGCAAACATCTTTTCATGTGCTTGTTGGTCATTTGTATATCACTTTTAGAGAAATGTCTGCTCAAGTACTTTGCCCATTTTTTAATTGGGTTATTTTAATTTTGTTCTTGAGTTAAAGGAATTCTTTATATATTCTGGGTATTAGTCCCTTCTCAGCTGTATCATATGAGCATATTTTCTTCCATAAGTTGCCTTTTCACTATATTGATTGTATCTTTTGGTGTACAAAAGTTTTTTTAAGTTTGATATAATTCATTTGTCTACTTTGCTTTTTGTTGCCTGTGCATTTAGTATCATAACAATAAATTATTGCTGGAAATTTTTTTTTATTTGTTTAAGCCTGTGGGAGGCAATACGGTCTGAGTGGACTTTAACATCTTGGAGAAGTAAGCCTTGGTCAAGCTTGCAGATAAGAGACTAGGCTGGCTATTCATCCTGTAAAACAGCCCTACAAATTTCCTGTACATTTTCCATACACCATGGAATCCAAGATCCCACAAATAATGTGAACTTATTCATTTTTGTTTGTCTTCTTTCTTCTAATGTTAATTTTTTTAACTGCAGGAAAAAAATCACAAAATAATAGAATCCTTCTTTTATAAGGTAGATGTGGGAGCATGTAATCTTTTGAGTGAGGTGGAGAGGTCAAAATAAAATACAGCTAGTGCTTGACTTAACGACCATGATTGGTTCCGACAGACTGGTCGTAACACGATTTGGTTGTGAGTTGAGTAGGCTATATGTACAGTACTGTGAAATGATGTTATAAAAATCTTTAAGTCATATTTTATCATAATTTTCTTTCATTATTGTTTTATATCATAATTTTCTTAGTTCATTTTATGCCATTTGTATCATCTCTACACCATTTTGTTTTTTATTTTTACATTCGTCAGGTTTAAGTAAAACACTGCATTACCAGTACAACTGGTTTAATATTTGCAAAACATACAAAATTACAAAATACAGGTGCATACAAAAATACAAAATACAGGTGTAAAAAATACCATAGGAAACATTTTCTCAGTTGCAAAACATATCAAAATATATAAACATGTACGAAACATTTTATTGGCCGCTGGTGCTTGGCTGAGGATCGTTGATGCTGTCATCTGAGGCAGCAGTTGGGATTACCGGAGTTGGTTTTTTCATAAACATGGTGAGCTTTGTCTGAATTGTATGTTTCTTTTTTTCTTCATAAATTTCACGATACAGACGAAACACATCGTGCACCATCCGTTCAATCCTTGCAAATCATTCAATGTTTGGGTCCATTGCTTCGCAATGTATAAGAAGTTTATTGGGAGGGGTTTGATGAAAAACATCCAAGACACAAAACACAAATTGCTGTACCAAGTCTGGGATAACAGTTGAAATGGTGCATGTGGAGATGGTAGTGCTGCTGGAAGCTGGTCCGCACTGTCGTATGCCCAGCTGGGCAACATTTGCGCTGCCAGACGCGGAGCAGTCGCGGCTAGCGATTGTGGTCGTAAAGTCGAATGGTCGTAAGTTGCATAGGTCGTAAGTCAATCAATACCTGTACTAAAAAGTGAATAAAACTTTGAGACTGTCAGATGGAGACCTACTTAAACCTTTTCTTCAAATGCCACCAATACCAAAGAACAGCAGTTGTTTGACTAATTCATTCACCAAAAGTGATTATCAAATGTCTACTATGTTCTGGGCACTAACCAGCCAAGGCAATATGGATGTGTGTAAGAGACAGGTTTCTGCTGTCTGTGAGTCTATTACAATCTCATCTTCTGTTAGAAGCATCAACAAACATGTTGCCTGCCCTCCCTCTGCTAGAAGTTTGGGGAGGCATGTTATGGACTAAATGTTTGTGTCCCTCAAAATTTACATGTTGAGGCTTTAAACCCCAGTGTGATGGTATTTGGACGTAGGGCCTTTGGGAGATAATTAGATATCAATGAGGTCATGAAGGTGTGGTCCCCATGTTGGAATTAGTGGCCTTATGAGAAAAAGGACAAGAGAGGTTCTTCTCTTTTTCTGCCACGTCGGGACACAGTAAGAAAGCAGCTATCTACAAGCCAGGAAGAGGGCTCTCACCAGGAACTGAGCCCTGCTGGACCTTGATCTTGGACTTTCCAGACTTCAGAGCTGTGATTTCTGTTGTTGATGCCACCACCCAGTCTATAGTATTTTGTTAAGGCAGCCGACACAGACTAATACAAGGTGTAAGGGACAGTGACATGCTGCTCATTTTCTCTCAAGGGTTCGTGAACTTGTTGTTACCATGGCCTCCGCAGTCCCTCTGTGTTCACTTCTCTTTGCTAAGGGCAAATAACTGATGAGATGAAAACATTTCATAACTGCAGAATAAAAGGGATGAGACCCTAAAGGCTGAGGGCTGTCATCAGGTGTCTGAAGGAGTCAGTGTCCCACCTGAAGGACTGTCTGTGGAACTATTTCTCAGTGTTTCTCCAGACTCCACTCCCCACTCGCTGGTTGAGACCAGAGTTTCTGTCATTTCAATGACCTAAGTGCTCCATTCAAGAAACACAAATTAGGATGAAAAGAGGCATGGTATTGCTTTTGCAAGCCACGACCTAACAGAGGAGACATTCAATAGCACTCTCACGTTGGCTGAACAATGACGATTGTGTATGAGTTAACCTACTGCTTGTGTTGCCGTTTTTCAGCTAGGTGTTTTATTTCTTCCTGATGGAATGCACAGTGAGTTGGGTTTTCTTTTATATTGACTATTTTCTCAATACAACTTCTCTCAAGTCTTCATGATAAAGAGTTTTCAATATCCTGAGAGAGGTGTATCAGGTTTATGTAAGAAATCCAGTTCACAACATTCATTGTTGTAAAAAATTATTTATGCTTAACTATTAACCTATATATAGTTCTCATTTTATAAATATAAGTCCAAAATATGTATTTTTTTAAGATTTTTTTTTTTTTTTTTTAGGTGGCATCTTGCTGTGTCGCCCAGGCTGGAAAGCAGTGACACAATCTTGGCTCACTGCAACCTCTGCCTCTTGGGTTCAAGTGATTCTTGTGTCTCAGCTTCTGAGTAGCTGGGACTACAAACACACACTACCACACTTGCCTAATTTTTGTATTTTTATTAGTGATGAGGTTTTGCCATGTTGCCCAGGCTGGCCTTGAACTCCTGGCCTCAAGTGATCCACCCACCTCGGCTTCCCAAATTGCTGGGGATTACATGTGTCAGCCCCCACCCCAACCCCAATATTTTTTAAATAAAACTTTTACTTTGGAATATTTTGGATTTACAGAAAATTTGCAGAAGTTCCCATTTATTCCTCACCCAGTTTCAATTTCCCCTAATGTTAGTTAACATCTTATATTATCGTGGTGCTTTTGTCCAAACCAAGAAGCTAACATCGTGCATTATCATAAGCTAAACTCTACACTTATTTTAATTTCACCAGATTTTCCACTGACATCCTTTTTCTAGTCCATGATCCAATTTATTTATTCATTAATTTGTGTTTTTTTTTTTTTTTGAGGTGAAGTCTAGCTCTGTCACCCAGGCTGGAGTGTCTTGGCCCACTTCAACCTCTGCCTCCCCGATTCAAGCGATTCTCCTGCCTCAGCCTCCTGAGTAGCTGGGATTACAGGCACATGCCACCACGCCTGGCTAATTTTTGTATTTTTGGTAGAGATGGGGTTTCGCCATGTTGGCCTTGAACTCCCAGCCTCAAGTGATCTGCCTGCCTTGGCCTCCCAAACTGTTGGGATTACAGGCGTGAGCCACCACACCCAGCCTGTCACTTTTAATGCATTATTTTGTGATCTTCTTAGAGCCCAGAGTTAAAACATTTCTCTAGTACTTTTATTAAATGTAGTATTACTAAAAGCAGCTTTCTGAATTGGGTAAACCCTAATGGACTCTTGCAGCCCATACACTGATCAGTTCTTGTAATTAAGAATCCAGTCCCCAGGAGGAACAACTGCAGGTGTGGGCTGCCCTGACAGAGTCCAGCCTTGGCCTGGTTGATACCAGTTTTTCTATATAACGTGGCTAGTATGTTAATCAGGGTCTTGTAAGGAAATCTAAGGCATACTCAGTTGGGATTTTGAAGAGGATTTAATGAAGGGACTGTTAACCTAGGTGGGGCAGTATCTTAGTCAGCTATGTTTCCCAGGCCGCTCTCAAACTCCTGGGCTCAATCAGTCCTCCTGCCTTGGCTTCCTAAGGTGCTGAGATTACAGGTGTGAGCCACCATGCCTTGCCTCTGCTTCCTCTTATAGGGATACCAGTCATATTGGGTTAAAGGCTCACTCTACTTCACTGTAACCTCATCTCAAATTAACTAATTATATCTGTAACAACATGATTTCCAAAGGAGGTCACATTCTAAGGTACTGGGTATTAGGACTTTGTTGTAGTGAGGGTTATCGTGAGAAACAGAGCCTATAGGATGGTTCCGTATCTATATGTAGAAAGAAATTTTATTATAAGGAATTGGCTCACGTGATTATGGAGGCTGGCAAGTCCCAAGATCTGCATAGTGAATCAGGAAGCTGGAGACCCAGGAGGGCCAGTGGTTTAGTTCCAGGCCATGTCCAAAGACTTGAGATCCAGGAGAGCTAATGGTACAGTCTCAGTCTGAAGTCTAGCAGGCTTGGGACCCAGGGAGAGCTGGTGTTTCAGTTCAAGTCCAAAGACAGAAAAAATCAATGTCCCAGCTCAAAGGCAGTCAGGAAGAAGAAACTCTTACTCAAGGGAGAATCAGCTTTTTGTTCTATTGAGACCTTCAATGATTGGATGAGGTCCACCCTCATTAGGAAGGGTAATCTGCTTTACTCTGTCTGCCGATATAAGTGTTACTCTCATCCAAAAACACCCTCACATAAACCCCCAGGATAATATTTGATTAAATATCTGGGCACCTCATGACCCAGTTAAGCTGACACATAAACTTAACCATCACATTTTTAAAGTGTCTTTTTGGGAAGCACAATTCAACCCATAAAAGTAACCATCATGTCTAGAGAACTTTTTCAGATGAAGAGATAGAAGGATTAATTCAAATCTGTATTTACTGCTTTGTACTGTTATTATTTGATAGGGGTCTTATGCCACTCCCACCCATCAATGATGGCGGAGGCTATTTTCCAGGATTTTAGGGTTGTGGGCAGCTGGGCAATGCCTTGGGAGAGCTGTAAGTAGGGGCAGAAAGGAAGGAAGTATGCCAAACAGTGCTAAAAAATATCCAAAGCTAAGACATGTGTAATTAGCCCTGACCTCCTTTGTCCTTCCTCCTTGCTAAAGCAGAGTGGGTGAGATGGCTCATGGGTTATTAATTGCCCTCTGCTAGTCACTTTGCAGGCATGGCCTCCCATATTGCTTACTCTGTTTTCTAGGGATGTCAGCAAATTACCACAAACTTGATGGCTTAAAGCAACAAAAATATATTGTGTCATGGTTGTAGAATTTAGAAGTCTAAAATCAAGGTGGCAGAGGGGCCATGCTCCATCTGAAGTTGTCCAGGGACTGAAGTCTTCAATCCTTCCTTGCCTCTCCCTAGCTTCTGGTGGTTCCTGGCAATCCTCGTGTTCTTTGGCTTGCAACTGTCTCCCCACGATATCTGCCTCCATTTTTTATTTTCTTTTTTTTAGATGGAGTTTCACTCTTGTTGACCAGGCTGGAGTGCAATGATGCAATCTTGGCTCACCACAATCTGCACCTCCTGGGTTCAAGTGAGTCTCCTGTCTCAGCTTCCTGAATAGCTGGAATTACAAGTGTGTGCCACCACGCCCAGCTAATTCTGTATTTTTAGTAGAGATGGGATTTCTCCATGTTGGTCAGGCTGGTCTTGAGCTCCTGATCTCAGGTGACCCACCCACCTTGGCCTCCCAAAGTGCTGGGATTACAGGTGTGAGGCACCGCTCCCAGCCTATCTGCCTCCATTTTACATGGCCTTCCTTCTGTTTCTGCGTGCCCTCTCTTCTGATAAAAACAGCAGCCATTGGATTTAGGGCCCACCATGATCCAGCATGACTTGATTTTAAGTTAATTACATTTGCAAATACCCTGTTTCCAAAGATGTCACATTCTGAGGTTCTGGAAAGGCATGCATTTTGAGGGAGACATTATTCAACCCCTTATAGTTCCTACAACTCTTTTTCTGTGGAAGAGAAAGAGGCAGGGAGAGTAACTGGCCCAGATCACAGTTAAGTGGCTGAGCTGAGTTTTACCCATATTCACTAGCCCAAGTGTCTTCCTTCTTCCCCTCTGCTCTCCTTCCTTTCATCACTGATTTTCTTATTGAAGGATGCCCTGGGTATTAGTTTACCTTCATTTGAATGGACAACAATGCCCATTGTTAACTGTAAACTGTTGGAGGGAGGAGATGGGAAGCTGTGCTGTGGAAGGTCTCTCAATCTCCTTGAGAGTTTTATTTTTTTGTAAAAATGGAGAAAATGAAACTTGTCTCATTTGGTGATTGCAGTATTATTAAATCACATAAAAGCAATCACAAAATCAATGTGTAAGAAAGTGTCTGGGAAAATCTTCCACGGCATACAAGCCCTGAGGGAATTTTGTAGAAAATTATTCAGAAAGTAAGGCATACATTACACACCTAGGGTATTAATTAATTTGTATTCTTGAATTTCTTTTTCTTTTTTTTTTTTTTTTTGAGATGGAGTCTTGCTCTGTTGCCCAGGCTGGAATGCAGTGGCGCAATCTCGGGTCACTGCAACCTCTGTGCCCTGGGCTCAAGCGATTCTTCTGCCTCAGCCTCCTGAGTAACTGGGATTACAGGTACACGCCACCACACCTGGCTAATTTTTGTATTTTTAGTAGAAATGAGGTTTCACTATGTTGTCTAGGCTAGTCTCAAACTCCTAACCTCAAGTTATCTGCTGGCCTTGGTCTCCCAAAGTGCTGGGATTACAGGCGTGAGTCACTGTGCCCAGCCTGTATTCTTGAATTTCTACATTGTTGACATGCCTTGAAGTCTTAGAAAATGAACAAGAAACAGAAATCATGTAGCACAGATATTCAGCATTGCCACATAATTTTAGGTTTCAATTTGATCTCTTTCAAGCAGTAAGTAATTTACTTTGATCTTCTCTGCTAGATTATAACAAAAGTTGACATTATATTTCTGCCACTTACTAGAAACATCACCTTGTTCATGTTACTTAACTTTATGATCTCAGATTGTGAATGTTAAAGGAAAGAGCACATATAAAAGCTCCTAGTGCATTATAGATAGTTAGGAAGTAAAAGTTTTTTAAAAAATCACATTGTTATTATTATTGCTATTATTAATATCATTGGTATGCAAGACACTGAGTTATAAATATTTGACTTGTGAACATATTTGTTATTTTAAAAATTGAAATAATTTTTGTCTTAAAAAAGTTACAAAAATAATACAGACAATTCCTATATATTTCTTCACCCAACTTCTCCTATTGTTTAACATCTTACATAAGCACAGTATGATGATCAAAATGGGAAATTAACATTGCCACGATACTATGAAATAAACTATAGATTTTACTTGAATTTGCTGGTTTTCCCATAATTTTCTTTCTGATCCAGGATCCAAACCTGGATCTCCCATTGAACTTAGCTCTGAGAAGGAGACAAACTCAGTCTTTTATAACTTAGTTTTTCTTTGTCTTTCGTGATCTTGACACTTTTGAAGACAGCTGGTCAGTAACTTTGTAGAATGTTCTCCAGTTTGGGTTCATCTGTGTTTTCTCTAATTAAATTGAGACAATACAAGTTTGGCAAGAATACCTCAGAAGTAATGTTATGTCCTTTCCCATACACCATATCAAGAAGTGTACAATGTTGGTATATATCATTACAGGAGAAATTAACTTTGATCTCTTGGTTAAAGTGGTGTCTTCCAGGTTTCTCCACTAAATCACCGTTTTTCTTCTCACCTCTGTGGCTAACAAATATCTTGGGGAAATACTTTAAAACTATGCAAATACTGCTGGGTGTGGTGGTGCACGCCTGTAATCCCAGCACTTTGGGAGGCCAAGGCAGGCGATCGGATCATCTGAGGTCAGGAGTTGGAGACCAGCATGGCCAACATGGTGAAACCCTGTCTCTACTAAAAATACAAAAATTAACTGGGCATGGTGGTGCATGCCTATAATCCCAGCTACTCAGGAGGCTGAGGCAGGAAAATCGCTTGAACCCAGGAGGCAGAGGTTGTAGTGAGCCGAGAGCACATCATTACATTCTAGCCTGGGGGACAAGAGCAAAACTCTGTCTCAAAAAAAAAAAAAAAAAAAAACTATGCAAATATCCTATTTCTTGTACCTTCACCCACTAGTTTTTTATGGTATTTGCCTATTAGTGATTTTCTGTTTCCTTCATTTCTTTTCTATTAATAGGGATTCTTCTGTAAGAAAGAGTCATTCCTTCTCCTTCATTAATTTTTTTATATCAATATGGAATGATGAATATTTATTTTGTTTTATAGGCTATAATTTAACACTGTCATTATTTATTTTGTTGGTCCAATGGTTCCAGCTCTGGCCGTTAGGAGCTTAAACAGGTTGGCTCTTGTATCCTTTCATCATGCCTTATTATTTTTAGTACTTTCTTGATTTTTGATGCTTACCTTTTAATTTAGGCTCATCTTGTATTTTCTTTGCCCCAACCGTGGAATAGATCTTTTCTCCAAAGAACTCTAATTGCATTTACTGGAAAATGGCCTTAGAAACCAAGATTTTGGCATTGGGTGTGCTTATTGCTACTGGGGTGTCATTGCTTCTACATCCTCTTAGTGGACAGAGTTTGGAAATATATGTAGGTATGCTAGCACACATAAATATGTTTATATTTATAAATTATAAAATTGTATAATTTAAAATTTTTATATTAGAAAATTATAAATATATTATAAATCTATATTTATTTCAACATATATCTGTATAACTACTAAAGACCGCAATGAATACATTCAAAGGTAAATGCATGAATATCTCTAAGGCATGCTTTTACTTATCTCCCAAAAATAAAGAGAGTAAGTTCATTACAATATTGCAGAGTCATTAGTACTTGTTTACTTTCAAGTTTTATGTTGTAATTCAGGTAGCTGAAGTTGTCAGAGAAGAGACCTAGCCTTATATAATTCTGGAACCAGAAAAAAAATTATAGAATTATCCAATTCATATTTCCTGAACTGGTATTCCATGGAAAACTATTTTAGGAGGTGTTAATAGCATTATCCTGATTAAAGAGTTTTGTGGTTCAATAAGTTTGGAAAACAGCATTGTAGATCCTCCACACTTGTGTAACACTGCTCATGGATTATTTTATTTATATGTTTATTTATTTTTAGGGATGGGTTCTTGCCATGTTGCCCAGGCTGCTCTCAAACTCCTGGGCTCAAGCAATCCTCCCACTTCAGTCTCTTGAGTTGAGAGATTACAGGTGTGAGACACCATGCCCAGCATGCCTATGGATTATTAAAGGAGTTTTAAAAAATTTGTTTTCCAGGCTGGGTGCAGTGGCTCACACTAGTAATCCCAGCACTTTGGGAGGCTGAAGCAGGTGGATTGTTTGAGTCCAGGAGTTCAAGACAAGCCTGGGCAACATGGCAAAACCCCGTCTCTTGAAAATACCAAAAAATTTAGCTGTGTGTGCTCCCGTAGTCCCAGTTACTCGGGAGGCTGAGGTGGGAGGATCACTTGAGTCCTGGAGGGAGAGGTTGCAGTGAGCCGAGATCACGATATTGCACTGCAGCCTGAGCAACAGAGTGAGAGCCCATCTCGAAAAAAAAAAATTGTTTTACAGAATAATTCTGCATTCAAAACAAAATATTTGTCTAATAATTTTATGGAGGCAGAAGATAGAAAAAAAAGTAAACGTCAAATCTGTATGCATTTTCAGTTGCACAAATTTATTTGAGGTTAAATGTTGGTCTGGGCAATTACCTGAAATGTTGCAAGTATTATAATCGTGACCAGATTTTTTGTTTGGAGAGGCTACCATAAGCTTGCTTCAAGTGGCTTTTAAAACCTAAATTGCATTAGCTTTACAAGGGGAAAATATATTCTTTAGAAAAAAGGTGTTCTCTATTCCTGCTGTTGAAATACTGCTTCACAAAACTTATGGCAAAACTAACAAAAAAAGGGAAAAAATCCTATTTCAAAGTAGTCATTTTGTGGACAAAGGTAGAAACCTATAATCTTTCCTCCACCACAGCATTTCATATTTAAACCTTCTATTTTTAACCTGATGGTGGGATTCATGGCTAATGCTTATGAGATCTGTGTCTAGACAGTTGAGAAAAACAGGAAATGAGTTACATTGTCCTAGTAACCTTTTGTTTTCTAGCTCCAAGCTGTGCTTGCTTTAAAAAAACATTCCTTCTCTCCTGAGAAATTTCGCAGCGTTTAAGGAGCTATAATAATCCAAGGCCTCTTCAGGGAGCAGAGATAGCTGTTTTGGTGGAAAAGGAAATGAGAACACGAGTTTACTATGCTCGGACCGTAGAAATGAATGCAACCGTTCTAAGAACATGTTTGCTGTCCTCTTCTGATTGCATATGTGCTCCCAGCTGCCTCTGACTATGTCCTCCTAAAGGGCAGGAACTCATTCTCCCTCTGTGCCGAACACACTGATGCTTTAGGATATACAATAACCCCAGAAGAGCAAGCTAAGAAGAGACAGCTGACATTTATGAAACACTTTTCTATGTGTCAGGCACTGAGCTAAGCACATTACATATATTATCTTATTTAATCCTCAAAGCAATCATCCCTAAGGTGTGGTTACCACTATTGCCCCCATTTCTTTTTTTTCCTTGAGAGAGGGTCTCTTTGTTGCTCAGGCTGGAATACAATGGCGTGATCTTGTCTCACCGCAACCTCTGCCTCCCAGGCTGAGACCATTCTTGTGCCTCAGCCTCCTGAGTAGCTGGGATTACAGGCGTGCACCACCATGCTTGGCTTTTTTTGTTTGTTTGTTTTTTTAGTAGAGCAGGGTCATCATGTTGGCCAGGCTGGTCTTGAACTCCTAAGCACAAGTGAGCTGCACACCTTAGCCTCACGAAGTGCTATGATTGCAGTCGTGGGCCACTGTGCCCAGTCTATTGCTCCCATTTTACAGATGAAGAAATGAAAGCACAGAGAAGGTAAGGAATTGGCAACAGTAGCATAACTGGCATTTGAACCCAAATCAATATTATTTTATAACCTGTGTGCGTACTTGGTATGCTATACCCTTGTAGGCCTGTCATGGAGAGTACAGGAGATGATGTATGTAACAAACTTATCACAGTCCCCGGTCCATGATAAGCATCACAATTAATTCCAGGTATTACATACATGTATAAGCAAAATGATGCTGTTTTATCATGTAAGTAGGTGATGCTACTCATTCTCTTGATGTATTAATAGACACTTGGCACTTAATGCTCTTAAGTATCTATTGATTTGAAAAGAATTGAATAGTGGTGGTGATAATTGGTGCTAAATGTATTAATATTACGCAGCATTGCAGTGAAGCTGAAGATACCAATGATGGTGACAGTTGATCAGGTTAGAGAGTTTGTAAACAAGTAGAGAAAACTGATCTACACTGAGATAAAGTCTGCAATGTTGGCTTGATTAACCATTGCTTCTCAGATTCTATAAAATGACTATATAAAATACGTAACAAATATCGCACCAAGTGCCTGCTTTGTCAGACTCAAAGCCTGTAGGGATACAGTGTTAGGTAAGAGTTAATCTTTTTGCTCATGGAATTTACAGTCTAGTAGAGAATTAAAAAAAAAAACAACATTGCAAATTATGATAAGTGCCACCAAGAAAATAATCAAAGAGTTAAAATAAATACAGAGTGATGGAGTTGGGATATGGGCAGGAGGGTCTGGATTTTACTTTGTATGTAGTAAAGGAAGGCTTCCTGCAGTAGGTGACATTTAAGACCAGATGATGGGAAAGAGCCTAGGAAGAGGGAACAATATACACAAGGCTCTGAGGCGGGAAAGAGCTTGATGAGTTCGAGGAGCTGGAGGATTGTTATGTAGTGGGTGGGTCTGGTTGCTTGGTGGGTGAACATCTTTACAGATGAAGAAATGAAAGTTAAGGAATTTGCAAGAGTAGCAACTGGCATTTGAACCCAAATCAATATGATTCCGTATAACATATGTTCTTGATGCTATACCCTTGTAGGGTTATTATGAACCCAGTGACCACAATCAAGGAGAATGCAACAGTGGGTTTCAGTACTTGCATCCAGTAAGAACACTGGGGACAGTTCCCAAAGCAGTGTCTCCTGGAATGAAGGTGAGAGCAGGGCTTTTATCGTGCTGCTGGCTGAGTCATTGCTTGTAAAGGTGGGGTAAGGTAGCGTGGGTGGCGTAAACGTAGTGCAGGTGGGGTAAAGGCGGTGCAGGTGGCGTAAAGGTAGTGCAGGTGGGGTAAAGGCGGCGCGGGTGGGGTAAAGGTAGTGCACCTGTGTCGCAGATCCTGCTTCTTCACACATGGCATGTATTGAAAATGGCGAATAGAAAATTATTGACAGGCTCAGGGAAAATGTTTGCTTCAGCCCCAAGTGGCTACTATGCCTCTTTAATAAATTCCAGTCTTCTCTATTGAATTGGTTAACCCCTTAAGCCCTCTCTTGCTTATATGTCTTGTATTGATATTTGGACCCTGTACACACAATACCATAACTCGGATAGTTTCTTCTCACCTAGAAGCAGTCAAACTCCACACAGGGACACGCCATTCTTTTGAGGACCCTTAGATCAACCCAGGAGGAGCTCTAGCTGCTGTTCCCCATTTCATGCCCCTTTTCAGCAGGGAATAGCCGGAAGGAGTTGTCGCTCAAAATCCCCTAACAGCAGTTAGTGTCTCCACAGAGGGGAATGTTATAGGAGTTATTAAGAAATTATTTTAGGCAGATAGAGAGGAAAAGGGGTCCTTGGGAAGTTTTCATTTTTTAAAGCATCTCCAGAAAAGTTTCTTGAAAAGCCCTTAGAGCCAGGCTGGCAACCTTTGATATGCAAATACCAGCCATTAGAAACTGGGTCTACCCAAACATGGAGATTCCCGTGGCCTAACTGCCCTTTGTCCACATGTTCTTAGCAACATGGCCGCCCCCACGTATCCCCATGTATGTAGAACATCATGGCACTCTACATTTGCATATTACCAGGCTAGGGTGGGAGGGCCAGCTTTTTTGAGGGATACGTGAATGACATGCCCAGTCAAACCCATCCCGTGAGCCCTATACAAATCACACGCTATCTCCTCCAGCCTCTGTATATATACCTAGCTGGTATCTGTGGCAGGTGGGGTTCCCTTTCTCAGCTTTGGAGCCCCCTCCTCTGTACAGGGGAACTTCTTCCTTCTCCCTTCCTTCTTGACCCTTCTTGTCTATTAAAATCTCTGATCCTTTAAAAAAAAATGGCGAATAGGCTCCCCCCTTGGTGTGCTTTTTAGTGTGGTAATGCTGAGAGTTCACCAAAGTTTATCTCTGACTGAGGCATCTCTACTTCCAGCTGGTTTTGGTTTTGCTGTAGCTGGGCTTCTTCCTGGAACAACAGAAACTCAAGGCATAACAGTTACAAGTGGTTACCCTATCATAGTGTGCACCCAAAGACCGGGGGCCCTGGGTTACAGGATGAGTGTGGCTGGAGCCTAACAGGATGAGAGGAGACCAGAACCAGATCATGCAGGGTCCTCATGGCTCTTGATAAGAAATTGGGTTTTATTCCAAGTTTAATAGAAACTCTCCAAAGGGGCCTGAATAGATGAGTGCCATGATCTGATTTGCTTCCATGTGGAGAAAGGACTAGATGGAATAAGAAGGTTGTTGGACCTTGTTGTGCAGAAAATGATGGTGGCGTGGATGAAGCAGCAGCTGTGGAGAGAAAGAAGCTGACAGATTGACAGATTTGGAATTGGCAAGACTGGATCCATGAGGATTGGATGTGGAGGATGAGGGAAAGGGGAGAGATTAAGGTGACTCATAGATTTTAATTTGGGGAAAGACCATCTCATGGGTATTAAAGTAAACAAATATGTAAACTTATTACTATCTTAGCCAGTTTTTGCTAGGTTCTGCTCCAGTAACAAACAGCCCGCAATTCTCTGTGATTTATACAGCAAAAGCTTATTTTCCATTTGTGTTTGGGTCCGCTGTGAGTCCACTGTGGCTTTTCAATTGGGATCCAGCTGAAGGAATAGCCCATATCTGGGACACACCAATCTATGGCAGATGGAGAAGAACTGTGGTAGAACCATGCAATAACTCTTGAAACATCTACTCGGCGTGACACACGTGACTTCTGCTTGCATTATGTTGGCAGAAGTAAGTTACACGTCAGAGCCCCATGTCAATGGGGCAAGGAAGAATTATTCTTTTACACAAAAGGATAGTCATTTGGAACCATAACATAATATACCCCAATTTTAAATACTGTTATGGAGCTCGGCCCCAGGACATGGCTTGTTAGGTTAGGAACTAAGGAAGTAGTGCTACATGTTGCGGCTTTTTCTATGCCTTACCTAAGGAAAGAAAGATGGTATGCAGAATTTGAAAAGGAGTATTTTGTGGATTTTCCCAAATAGAAGAAAATTGTTTATTTATTTATTTATTTGAGACAGAGTCTTGCTCTGTCACTCAGGCTGGCTTGCAGTGGGGCACGATCTTGGCTTACTGCCACCTCCGCCCCCCCAGGTTCAAGCGATCTCCTGCCTCAGCCTCCCAAGTACCTGGGATTACAGGTGCCTGCCACTGCACCTAGCTCATTTTTGTACTTTTAGTACAGACAGGTTTCACCATCTTGGCCAGGCTGGTCTTGAACACCACCTACCTTGGCCTCCCAAAGTGCTGGGATTACATTTGTGAGCCACAGTGCCTGGCCAATAGTTTTTTTTTTTTTTAATTATTTTTTAACATATCATCTATTTATAAGATATCAATATCTCAAATTACAAAAGGAGCAAGGCGCAGTGGCTCACACCTGTAATCCCAGCACTTTGGGAGGCCAAGGCAGGTGATTACCTGAGGTCAGGAGTTTGAGACCAGTCTGACCAACACGGTGAAACCCCATCTCTAATAAAAATACAAAAATTAGCTGGGTATGGTGGTGGAGCCTGTAATCCCAGCTACTCAGGAGGCTGAGGCAAAAGAATCGTTTGAACCCAGGATCGCAGTGAGCCGAGATCGTGCCATTGCTCTCCAGCCTGGGCAACGGAGCGAGGCTCCATCTCAAAAAGAAAATAAACAAATAAAATAATAAAATTACAAAGGGTATACAGTGACTCCTTCCTACTTCTGTGCCCACCAACCAGTTACCCTCTTGAATGCAACACAAAAGTGTGTGGGACTTTGGAAGCCTGTGGAAGAGGGCATCTTGAGGAAGAAGGAGTGGTACAGGTGGTCAAATATTTCCAAGAGGAAAAATTAATGGACATACTTAGAGAAGCTATGGTCATGAAAGGCCGCCATAAGTTCAAGAATAAATTTATACCAAAGGAATCTCATTGCTTTTTAAATTTATCGTGTTACTGTATAAGACTAGTTAGAAAGGAGAACGTCCATCACTTCTCCTTTCTAATCATAATAAATCATAATCATAATCATAAATCCTGATAACTGGGAGGCTGGCTGTAAGGTCAGAGATGGAAAAGGGATGTGACCATAAAAGCCAAGACCAGAGTGATGCTGGGCCATGAACGGAGCAATGAGGACAGTTTCTAGAAACTGAAAAAGACAAAAAATGAATTATTTCCTAGAGCCTCCAGAAGCAATGGAGCCCTGCCAACCCATTTAGACTTTGTTTTTTTTTTTTTTGGAGACAGAGTCTTTCTGTCCCCCAGGTTGGAGTGCAATGGCACGATCTTGGCTCACTGCAACCTCTGCCTCCCGGTGGGTGCCACCGCGCCTGGCTAATTTTTGTATTTTTAGTAGAGACGGGGTTTTGCCATGTTGGCCAGACTCGTCTCAATCTCCTGACCTCGGGTGATCTACCCAGCTTGGCCTCCCAAAGTGTTGGGATTACAGGCGTGAACCACTGTACCCAGCCCCATCTTAGACTTTTGATCTATAAAACTGTAAAATAACACATTTGTCTTGTTTTAAGGTCACAAATGTGAGGTAGTTTCTTATAGCAGCAATAGGGAGTGGATGCAGGGGCTTCACAGCCCTAATGCCTAAAGCGGCAGCAATGGGAGGTGGGTGTGACCGGATCCCAGGGAGGCTTCATGGACAGTTAGCTGACATCCAGCAATCCTGTGGGCTGACAGCGAGGTGTCAGTTGGAATAAACACTCTGCCCTTACCCTGCCCTTCCTTCCAATCTTCCTGCCTTCCTTCTACAGGCCAGACCTAGCCAGAAGCTACAGGCAAGGAACCCACAGATCAGTTCAGTGGGTCCACCTCCCAGGCCACAAAGAAGACAGAAGGGTGGAAAATGAATTAGAAGTGGAGGAAGGGTTGACTTGGAGGGGGTGATGCTTAGAGAAGCCTTTAACTGAGCTGGGCTTTGCAGGGAGAGTAGGAGTTTACCAGGCGGACAAGTCAGGGAAGGGCATTCTAGACAATGAGGCCAGCACATGCAACAGAGGCATGAAGTTGGTCACCCGTTCAGGGAGCTGCATGCGATTTGGTGTGGCTGGAACAGAGGACGCATGTGGCTCTCGATGAGGCTTTGGGAGCACTGGCCTGTTGTTATGGTGGCGAGCTTGGGTGTTAAACCAGAGTTAATGGGAAGCTTCAAAATGATTCTAAAATGTACTACAAAAATGAAAAAAGTAACTCTTGGCAAACTTCGAAATAATGCAGTTATTTTTTGTTTATATTTATTTATTTATTTTTTTGAGATGGAGTCTTGCCCTGTTGCCCAGGCTAGAGTGCAGTGGCATGATCTCGGGTCACTGCAACCTCCGCCTCTGGGTTCAAGTGATTCTTCTGCCTCAGCCTCTGGAGTAGCTGGGACTACAGGCACGTGCCACCATGCCCAGCTAATTTTTGTATTTTAGTAAAGACGGGGTTTCACTATCTTGGCCAGGCTGGTCTTGAACTTCTGACCTTGTGATCTGCCCACCTTGGCCTCCCAAAGTGCTGGGATTACATGAGCCACTGCACCTGGCCTAATTTTTGTTTTTTTAGATGCCCTCTTTGTGTCCATTCAAATCCCTCCTCCCATCCAAAAACGAGGTAGACATTGTTAATGGTCTGGTGGCATCTTCATTGACGTATTACGTGTTTTGTGATGTAACATTTCAAATCTACCAAATATAGAGAAAGCAGTAAGAGGAATTATTTACCCATTGCCCAGATTCAACAGTGATCTATTGAGTAATTATAAACAGGGGAGTGATATGATTAGGAATGTGTTCTAGAAAGACCTATGGGACAGCTAAGTGTATGGATTGGAGGAGCTCAGCCTGGAGGAGGGGAGATCGGTTCAGCATTTCTTGCAAAATTCCAGGCAAGCAATGCTGAGGGCTCCTGTCAGAGGGCAGGTGGTGGAGGAGAGGTGGGAGCTGATTGCAGAGGGGTGTTTAGAATTGATGGGCTACGTATGTCTCAGTCACGAGTGTGTTTCACTGGATCTAAGATGCTATGCAGGGTTTGGGTATCTGGAATCCTGCTCCACAGTATGGATTAATGAACATGTCTTATGCTTATGAAGTGGAACTTGCTGTTCTTGAGTAAAGAACATGATTTGGGGGATTCGTATGGTTGGGAACCTCAGAGGAGCCTCTTGGTTTCACAAAATGCTACCCTAGATGAAATGATGTCATTTATGAGGCCATGGTCCTCTTCAGGCAGGGGGCAGCTATGTTCTGTTTATTTAATAAAAATAGATGTCTTGAATGGCAGTTGCTTTCAGACAAAGCTTGGATTCCACAGGCAGATGGAGCTATTTTCTGTGTTTTTTCTCCCTGGTGACAGGCTGCAAGCCTGTAATCACAGGGACTAGCAGCCCTTGTTTGGGAGCTGGAATGGTTCTACGAACACCACTTCAGTCCCTACCTCCTTCTCTGGCTGCTGAGGCTGCTGAACTGGGGGACATCCCTTAATGAGATGCAACAAAGATGGCTCAAACCCAGCTACCTTCTTGGTATCCACTCAAATCATGGAAAGCTCTCATACCCTTGCATGCTGCTGGGGGGCAATGAAAGCTGCCTCACCACCCCTCCAGCTCCTGGACCTCTGTCCTGTCCAAGTCCCTCTTCCCCAGCTTCAAGCGATATTTGCAAGTCTGTTGCCACAACAGCCATGCATAGGGCAATGAATTGACCGCCTTGCATGCTGCTGGCACTTTGGATACAGGACATGATTTCATAATGTCCATCTCACATCCATCTGCAGTTCTCCTTTTCTCCCTGACAGGGCAGGGCGAGGCTGTGGCTACAGTGGCCCCTGGTACCCTCGTAGCTGTCTTTGTTTCTGGAGCTTATGTGGGGGTTGGGGAATAAGGGCGTGGTGGGGCAGTGGTTAGGAGTAGGCAGAATTCCCTCCTGACTTGGCTGTTCAAGAGAGGTTTCTCTCCTTTCCCTGTGGGTTGTTGTGGGTGGGTCTCCCTGGGGCAGGCATTCCAAGCTGGCTATCCTGTGGGTCATGGGAGCAAGTCCTTTGGGAGTATCTCCCAACACATTCCACAGTGGAGCTTCTGGTACAGGAGACAGAAAGAAATGATTCAGGCAGGCCGGGTGCAGTAGCTCATGCCTGTAATCCAGCACTCTGGAAGGCTGGGGCAGGCAGGTCACTTGAGGTCAGGAGTTAGCCTGGACAACACGGTGAAATTCTGTTTCTACTAAAAACACAAAAATCAGCTGTGTGTGGTGGCGGGTGCCTGTAATCCCAGCTACTTGGGAGGCTGAGGCAGAAGAATCCTTTAGACCTGGGAGGCAGAAGTTGCAGTGAGCTGAGATGACGCCACTACTGAAATCCAGCCTGGGTGACAGAGTAAGACTCTGTCTCAAAAAACAAAACAAAAAAAAAAGAATTATTTAGGCAGCCACTGAGGGTAAAAGAGTCCTGTGCAGGGCTTCCCTTTTACCACAAATCAGCCTAAGAAATTATTTTTTCTAATAAAGAGCAGCCTGAAAAATCAAGCTTGCAAACATAGATAAGCAAGCTGGAAGCTTGCACGGGTGAATGCCGTCTGCTGTGCCAATAGAAAAGGGCTCCCTGGGGGCCAGGCAGGTCCAACATGGAGGCTCCATCTTCCCTTTTATTTGTTACCACGTGTACAATAAAGAAACAGGCAACCTGCCAGCCAGGTAGAGAACATCTGTATAATAAAAGATTAGGGTGGGGTGGTCAGAAATTCATACCCTATGCAAATGGCACACCTGGTCTGACCAATCTTTTGTACCTGTGTAAATCAGACACCACTTCAAGGTCATCTAAAAAAACCCCTGCATTTGACCATAGAATTGAAACCCTTTGGGGACCCGTCTCTCTGCAGCAGAGAGAGTTATTCTCTTTCTTTTGCCTATTAAACTTCCACTGTTAAGCTCACTCTTTGTGTGTCTGTGTCCTAGTTTTCTGTGGCCATGAGACAATGAATCTCAGGTATCACCCCAGATGAATGACACTGTTTCACTTTGGGGCTTTAGGAATGATTCTCCTGGAGTCCCCTGTGCGACTTACAGGAGAAGATAGGCTCTTTCCATAAATACTGTTCTCCTTTTCAGGCTGTCCTTCTTTCTCCTAACCCCTTCTTTTATATTGATGCTGGGAATGGAATGAGTAGGATCAATTCTGGCCTCTTGGTAAGCCCTGTAGGGAGGTGGCTGGCTCCAACTTGTTATACGTAAATTTTTGGTGCCACAAAAGAAGTAGCACTCGAATAGAAATTTCCTCAGCAAGGCCATTTACTTCTATAGAAGGGTGCAGCTCACAGACGGAACAATGGTGAGTGCACACCTGGACAAGGGAGGGGAAGGGGTTCTTATTCCTGATGGAGGTAGCCCCTACTGCTGTGTTGTCCCCCTATTGACTAGGGTTAGACTGCACAGTCTAGGCTAATTCCAATTGGCTAGTTTAAAGAGAGCAGGGGTACGAGCCAGAGTGGCAGGGTGGGTAATTTGGCATGAAGGACAGTTATGGGACAGGTCAGAGCAGGTAACCAGGGGTCAAAGCAGGTGACCAGAGCAGACAACCAGAGCAGGTGACCAGGATGAGTCAGGACAGACCAGGGGACTGGGGGAACAGATGTGAACTACTGATTAGAACTGGTGGAAAAGGTTGTTTACTGAAACTACAAGGAAGTTAAACTTTAAAATGGAGAATTAAAGAACAAGAGAGCTGAACATACTGACACACTGATTCTTTGAAGAGAAACTTGGAGTTCAGTGTATCTAACAATTTATCGAAACTGGAAACCAGAATAGCAGGAGGATACTCAGTGCCATTTGTCCTCTGGACTGGTTTTTTTTTTTTTTTTTTTTAATTATTTGCTTATTTTAGAGACAGGGTCTTCTCTCACCCAGGCTGTAGTGCAGTGGTGTGATCATAGTTCAGTAACCTCAGCCTTGGTCCTCCTGCCTGCTGGGTAGCTAGAACCACGGGTGCACATCACCATGCCAGACTAATTTATTTTAAAAACCATTTTGTAGAGATTGGGGTCTTACTATGTTGACTAGGCTAGTCTTGAACTCCTGGTCTCAAGGGATTCTCCTGCCTCAGCCTCCCAAAGGGCTGGGATTATAGGCATGACCCACCATGGCTGGCCAGCATTAGGTTTTACCCAAAGTTCTGGGAAAATAAGATAAATTCCACTCAACATCTATTGCAGTAATTAGTTAATTACAAAGTATGATGCTCTATTATAGTTTTTCTGGGGCAGATCATTCACATTTCTAGGTCTTGGTTGTCTCATCTGTGAGGTGGGGTGGTGGGTGTGCCTCTAGGAAGGTGGCAGAAACTGGATGGCGTCACCTGTTTGGATCTGTCAGGTAGAGCTTTGAGTCTATAGAGTTCATGGTTTTAGGGTTGCTTGAGTTCAAGCTTTTTCTCTTCTCATTTTTGTTTCAAAAACTACATTCATGTCAAAGCACTTCATAGTTGTGAAGTGCCAGGCATAGAAAGAGGAACAAATCCATTAGCTGGGTATGCTGGTGAACAGCTGTAGTCCCAGCTACTCGGGAGGCTTAGGCAGGAGAATCGCTTGAACCCGGGAGGCGGAGGTTGCAGTGAGCCGAGATTGCGCCACTGCACTCCAGCCTGGAGACAGATTGAGACTCCATCTCAAAAAAAAAGCCAAGAAAGAAAGAGCGACAAATCCTAGCTGGGGAAGGAGGAGAGAGGATTGTGTTCATTAGTCTATTCCCAGCTACCAGAGGCATGGCTATTAGCACAAGTCAAGCGTTCTTTCAGAGTTATTTGTCAGCAAGTCTTCCTCCAATCAAAAGCCTTGGTTGGCAAGGCTAATGAAAGTTTATCCTAGAGACCTTGGGTATCTGGTGCAGGAAACATATTTCACAGACTCTTCCCAAAGCATTGTACTAGGTGCTGTGTGGGAGAGGCAACAGTGGTGTCATAAAAGAACACTGGCTAGGCTGGGCGTGGTGGCTCACACCTATCATCCCAGCACTTTGGGAGGCTGAGATGGGCGGATCACCTGAGGTCGAGTTTGAGACCAGCCTGGTCAATATATAGTAAAACCCTGTCTTTACTAAAAAATACAAAAATTAGCTGGGCATGGTGTGCTTGTCTGTAATTTCCGCTACTTCGGAATCTGAGGCAGGAGAATCACTTGAACCTGGGAGGCGGAGGTTGCAGTGAGCCGAAATCACTGCACTCCATCCTGGGCGAGAGAGCAAGGCTCCGTCTCTGAAACTAACAAACCCCAAAAAGCCTAACAGTGGGTATAGGGCTAGGCAGATCTGAGCATACAAAACAAAGACAGAGAAGTGGACTTAGTGAATATGAGTAACAAATGTTTATGTGAAGCTTACTGTGTGCCAAGCACTACTCTAACGACATAAAATGTATCAAATCATGCAAAATGCACCAACTCAATGACTCCTCATGGCAATTCTATGATGCAGACACTGTCATCGTGCCCATTTTACAGATGGAGGGGCTGAGGCACATCAAGGTTGAACAGCTAGGAAGTAGTGGGCTGGCTTCAGATGCTTTGCCCTTCACCACTGTGCTATGCTGCCTCTCTGAAGGAAGCAGTGGCTCCTCAGGATATTTTCAAAATTAAGAAAGGATTAAATTGTAAAATATAATGAGAACACTTGAATACACATTTTAAAAGTACAAACAAGAGGGAGCCACACAGGCACGTTTATGTGGGTCAGGAGTGACTGTTTTGTTGTACTCTTTGGCATCTGCCAAGCGTGATTTCTCAGGATGTGGTGGCTGGCTGACTGCCCTTGCAGCCACTGGATTCTGTTCTGTCTCTGATTTTTCTCCCTTTCCCCCTGCCCTCTGAAACCTTCCTCTAGACTTTTCTTGCCCTTGTTCTCTTTCTAGAAGCTTGAATTAGTTTTTGGAGAAACAGAAACAGTAGGAGGTGCATGTCTCTCTCTCTATGAATGTGTCTATATATATGATCTCTCTGTCTCCAAATCTCTCTTTCTCTCTAGGATCTCTGTCTCTCTGTCTTTGTCTCTCTCTCTCTCATCTATCATCTCCATATATGTTTATATAGGTAGTTTTTTCTTTTTTGAGACAGTCTTTCTCCTTCGCCCAGGCTGGGGTGCAGTGGCGCGATCTTGCCTTACTGCAACCTCTGCCTCCCAGGTGCAAGCGATTCTTGTGCCTCAGCCTCCTGAGTAGCTGGGATTTCAGGTGCATGTTACAATGACGGACTAATTTTTGTATTTTTTTGCAGAGACAGGTTTCACTGTGTTGGCCAGGTTGGTCTCGAACTCCTGGCCTCAAGTGATCTGCCCACCTTGGTCTTTCAAAGTGCTGGGATTACAGGTGTGAGCCACTGCGCTGGCTGATATATTTTATTCTTTTTTAACTACTTTATTACGTAAAGTGAAATATTTTATTCTTTAAAATTGACCTATATTTGGCTAGGCACAATGGCTGATGCCTGTAATCCTAGCACTTTGGGAGGCCAAGGTAGGAGGATTACTTGAGTCTGGTGGTTTGAGATCAGCCTGGGTAACAAAGCGAGACCCCATCTCTCCAAAAAAAAAAAAAAAAAAAAAAAGACTAGCCCAGTGTGTGGTGTGTGCCTGTACTCCCCAGATATGCAGGAGGCTGAGGCAGGAAGATCACTTGAACTCAGGAGTTCAAAGTTACAGTGAGCTATGATTGCACTACTGCACTCCAGCCTGGGCAACAGAGTAAGACCCTGTCTCAATAAAAAAAATGTTTTTTTGATCTCTCTCTATACTTTTATCTCTCTTTATCTCTATCATCTATGTATGTATGTGATATGGTTTGGCTGTGTCCTCACTCAAATCTCAACTTGAATTGTATCTCCTAGAATTCCCATGTGTTGTGGGAGGGACCCAGGGGGAGGTAATTGAATCACGGAGCTGGTCTTTCCCGTGCTATTCTCGTGATAGTGAATAAGTCTCACGAGATCTGACGGTTTTATCAGGGGTTTCCGCTTTGGCTTCTTCCTCATTTTTCTGTTGCTGCCCGTGATGTAAGAAGTGCCTTTCACCTCCCGCGGAGATTCTGAGTCCTCCCCAGCCATGTGGGACTATAAGTCCAATTAAACCTTGTTTTCTTCCCAGTCTTGGGTATATTTTTCTCAGCAGCGTGAAAACAGACTAATGCAGTATGTATGTAGATTTATTTTAAGAAATTGGCAAAAAAAAAAAAAAAGAAAAAAAAAAAAAGAAAAAAGAAATTGGCTTATGCAATTGTGAGACTGGCAGGTCCAAAATCTCCAGGGCAGGCTGGCAGGCTGGAGACCCAGGGAAGAGGTGATGTTGCCATCTTGAGTCTAGAGGCAGAATTCTTTCTTTGCGAGATGTCACTCTTTTCCTCTCAAGGCCTTCAGCTGATTGGATGAGGCGTACCCACGTTATTGAAGCCCTTACCCACTGTCTACTAATTTAAATGTTAATCACACCTAAAAAATACCTACATAGCAACAACTAGACTAATGTTTGACCAAACAACTGGGTACCATGGACTAGCCAAGTTGACACATAAAATTAACCATCGCAGAACCACTTGAAGGGAGTTGGGGCTCATTTGGCTTCTGTTAGTTTTCTAGAACACTGGGAAGGCTCTGGTACTAAGACCCCAGGGGACACAGCTTTAGTTTTCTCTAAAAGGGAACTCTGTCCAAACTTTAGAGTACTTTTTTTTTCCTTCCCAAGAAATCTATCAATGCACAGAATTGGACTTTAGTTGGTAAGTCTAAGGCCCTTGATTTCTAGTCCCATTTCTGGCTTTCAACGAAGGAGCTCATGTTTCATCCTACATTGTCCTCCTCAAAAACATGAACTCAGTTCTTCTTCCGACCTGAACTCCTCTAGTACGCTGTACCTGACTCTGGGCACTTAACACTTTGGCTCCTGTATTGTAATCTATACACATTTTCTAGTCCCTCCCACTCCTCCACCAGGGGGGTAAATTTGCTGAGGGCAAGTCCTAAGCTCACACTTCTGCATGGCTGCTCCTGCGCCGACGACATTGCTGCTTCATAAACATTGCCCATTGGAGACAATTTGCAACACTGATTCTCTGTGATGTTTCTTAGGCAGAAACGCGATTGGCTGGTCAGCCTCAATTTAAGCCTATGTAAACAAGGAAGGAGAAAACTTTATGCCTACCACGGACAGAGGCTGACACTGCCTCTCTAGCTTTTGCACGTTCACGTATCTGGCGGTCAAAATAAGTCTTGCTGATGAACTAGGCTGTGAAGATGGTTGTGCCTTTTATTTTCAGGCAAATCCTTGCTCAGCTTGGACTGAGGACTCTGTAGCGTGAGGGACGGTGGGAGTTTGTCTGGGGTGGGGATGGAACTGCCGGGGAAGAGCTTTTGTAGGGGTGGGCTGCCAGACATGCTCGAGAAGCTGCATTGGTTTCCTGTTACTACTGCAGCAAATTGCACTTTCAGTGGCTTAAAACAGCATACATTCGTTATTTTTTTAAAATTATTTATTTATTTATTTATTTTGAGACGGAGTTTCGCTCTTGTTACCCAGGCTGGAGTGCAATGGCGCGATCTCGGCTCACCGCAACCTCCGTCTCCTGGGTTCAGGCAATTCTCCTGCCTCAGCCTCCTGAGTAGCTGGGATTACAGGCACGCACCACCATGCCCAGCTAATTTTTTGTAGTTTTAGTAGAGACGGGGTTTCACCGTGTTGACCAGGATGGTCTCGATCTCTTGACCTCGTGATCCACCCACCTCGGCCTCCCAAAGTGCTGGGATTACAGGTGTGAGCCACCGCGCCTGGCCGCATTCGTTATTTTTATAGTTCAGCAGGTCAGATCTGACATAAGTTTTGGTAGGCTGACATCAAGATATTGGCAGGACTGTGTTCCCTTCTGGGCGCTCTAGGGAGAATCTCTTTCCTTGCTTTTCCCTGATGATAGGCGCTGCTCTCATACCTTGGCTGGTGGCCCCGTCCTCCACCTTCAAAGCCAGGAAGGGCCGGTGGAGTCCTTGCGTTGCATCAGTCTGACCTCTGCTGCATTTCTCTTCTCCTTTTAAAGACCCGTCGGTAAATGTTACATTGGGGCTGGGCGCGCTGGCTCATGCCTGGGATCCTAGCACTTTGGGAAGCCGAGGTGGGCAGATCACCTGAGGTCAGTTCAAGACCAGTTTGGCCAACATGATGAAACCCCTGTCTCTACTAAAAATACAAAAATTAGCTAGGTATGGTGGCAGGCACTTGTAAGCCAAGATACTTGGGAGGCTGAGGCAGGGGAACTGCTTGAACCTGGGAACTGCTTGAACCTGGGAGGTTGCATGAGCCGAGATTGTGCCATTGCACTCCAGCCTGGGTGACAAGACTAAAAGTCCGTTTCAGAAAAAGGCAGGGCACGGTGGCTCACACCTGTAGCCCCAGCACTTTGGGAAACTGAGGTGGGCAGATCACTAGGTCAGGAGATCGAGACCATCCTGGCCAACATGGTGAAACCCAGTCTCTACTAAAAATATAAAAATTAGCTTGGCATGGTGGCATGTGCCTGTAATCCCAGCTACTCAGGAGGCTGAGGCAGGAGAATTGCCTGAACCAGGGAGTTGGCAGTTGCAGTGAGATGGGATCGTGCCACTGCACTCCAGCCTGGTGACAGACAGTGACTCCATCTCAAAAAAATATATAAATAAATAAAGTTACGCTGGGCCCACCCAGATGGTTACACTGGGCCCACCCAGGATAACCCCTGTATCTAAAGGTGCTGAATTTAATCACATTTGCAATTTTCCCTTTCCCATGTAGCAGCATATTCATAGGTTACAGGAATTAGGATGTGGAGATCCTTAGGGAGCCATTATTTTACCTGCCATGGTGGTCTTATGATTTCCATTTAAAATAAGTAATTAGTGTAAGGTATAACTTTAAATGGAAATGTGTGATAATTTTACTTGTTTAACAATATTAGAGTTTTCTAGAGATTTTGAGACAAAATATATTTATGCTTTATTTGTTAAACTTGTAACTTATTTATTTGAGAATCTTTTGGTTATTAAGGCTGTAAGCTTATCTGAGCAGGTATTTGCAGTGCTTTTTTACAAAGCAAATGCTTTCAATTTATAATTGAAGTGCTTAAAAATCAAATGTATCAGATTTATAATTGCAGCTTTAAAATGTTTAAAGGAATTTTTTTTATTAAGTTTGTAAAAGAGAATTACTTTTTAGAGGGACTGTAGTCTGTTAAATTTGAGTTTATTAAGAGTAATAAAAGTTCCTATTATTTTGTCTTAAAATTTACGAGACTTGTAAATTAAACATCAAGATTTGTTAGATGAATTTAAAGGAAACTTTAATGAAAACTAGGTCTCTGTATTTGTTACTTTATCAACGAACATTAATTTTAAACCAACAAGCTGTAAGTAATTCTATCTATGCACATAAACTCATGCCAATTTTTGTCTAGTTAAGGATAGGTATGTGGTCCTAAGACTTTCAAAAGTATTTTTTAATGTATATCTCACCCAACCTTTTTGGCACAAAGGACTGGTTTCTGTGGACCAGGGGGATGCAGGGGGTGGGGGGGGAATGGTTCTGTAATGAAACTGTTCTACGTCAGATCATCAGGCATTAGATTTTCATAAGGAGCACGCAACCTAGGTGCCTTGCATGCACAGTTCACAACAGGGTTCGCACTCCTTTGAGACTCTAATGCCACCACTGATCTGACAGGAGGTGGAGCTCAGGTGGTGACCCTCACTTGCCTGCTGCTCATCTCCTTCCTAACAGGCCACAGGCCAATACTGGTCCATAGCCTTGGGACTGGGGACCCCTGGTGTACATGGTTTTATTAATTCATTCAGCCCTGGCACTGTGCTAGGTACTATGCAATTGCCCATATGATGTAATAAAGTCCCTAGGCAAAGAAGTGTGATGGGAAATAAGATTTACTCAGCTGGGAGAGGCTTTAGTGAGGCAGTGGCTTAAAGGTGCTAATCAGACAGATGATAGATGGTAGGGGAAGAACATTCTAAGTAGGCACACTACCTGAGCAAAGAAGGCTTGTCATATTTAGGGAATGGTGAGATTTTGTGATCCTGGTGGAGGTTTAACAAAATGGTCTCTAATTACTCTCATGCACCTTTTGCCATTTTCTGATTGACAGTTACTGGCCAGATCAGAGGGTGTCCCAGAGTGAAAGTATCAAGTAAGCCAGTCTCCTGCACCTCAGTCACCTGAATAAATCATACCCACCTGGAAACAGTGCAATTCTGAAACTGATTCTTAGACTCTTGTTGCTCAGGGAATAGCAATAATCATTAACATTGACTCAGCTCGTAGCTTGTGCCTGCCTCCAAGCACTTCATATGTGTTAGTTCACTTAACGGCCTGAGCCATATGAGTTAGGTGTTCTTAGAGTCAAGGAAATTGAGACACAGAGGGGTGAAGTGAGGTGACAAAGGCCACTCTGCAGGTAAGTTGCAGGACCATGATTTGAACCTTGTATAGCTGGTTCTCTTTCTGGAATGCTCTTGCCCTCATTCCTTTGGGGCTGGCTCTTTCAATATCACTTCATCAGAGAGGCCCCTGCTGCTTCCGTCCTCACTGTCTTAAGTGGGTCCCAGTTGTTATTCTATATCGCAACCCTTTGTCTATTCCCTTCATATTGGTTATTACAAATAATTTGTACTTGATTTCCCTTCCCTTCCCTTCCCTCCCTCCTTCTTCCCTTCCCTCCTTCCCTCCCTTCCCCTCCCCTCCCCTCCTCTTCCCTTCCTTTTCTTTCTTTTCTGTCTTTTTTTTTTTGAGACAGAGTCTGGCTTTGTTACCCAGGCTGGAGTGTATGGCACTATCTCAGCTCATTGCAACCTTTGCCTCCCAGGTTCAAGAGATACTCCTGTCTCAGCTTCCCGATTAGCTGGGACTACAGGCATGTGCCACCATGCCCAGATAATTTTTGTATTTTTAGTAGAGATGGGGTTTTACCATATTGATCAGGCTGGTCTCGAGCTTTTGACCTCAAGTGAGCTACCCACCTTGGCCTTCCAAAGTGCTGGAATTACAGGTGTGATCCACTGCACCTGGGCTGCCTTTCTTACTAGAATCTAAATTTCATTAAGGCAAGGATGAATCCCATCTTTTTCATCAAAACAAAAAAAAAACCAAAAAAACAAAAACAAAAAAACCAAAAACAAACCCCACCCACATAAAAGGCAAGGACACTTTCTGTCTTATTCATCACTCTATTCCCAGTGCCTTGCACAGGTCTAGCATATAATAGCTGTTCCATGAATGCCTGTTGATGAATAAATTGATGTTGACTTCAAAATTCATTATTCCCTAAATATTCTACTGTGCAAACAGTATATGAAAATATTCGATTTAAGCGTAATGCTGTATTATAGACTCAGATTGGTATTCAGCAACAAGCTGATTTTTCTATGGATTCCTAGAAATTTTACAAAAATGGTAACAAGTTTCTGGGGAAGGAATATAAGTCTCAATAGGCAAAAGATAAACATATTTGGTATGATAAAAAGCCAACTTGAATTGAGACACACTAAAAATGCACCGGTGTGTATTGTTGGAAAAACATTTATTGCAATTCAGTGTCAAAAGTTTTTTACAAAAATATGCCACCGTCTGGTACAAACAACTATAAAAAATCAGTTCACATGCAAGAAAAATGTGCAAATAATTTATACAGAAGGACTCAGCTCACACAATATTAAATAAACATCTTTACATGTAATTGGTCTAACTTTATGCTTTAGTTACAATGTTCAACCCCCTCTAATATTTTTCATTTAAAAAAGTACATTAAAGTTTCTAAGCTTAGGACATAGGCTGTAATATACACCCACTTTAGCCAGGGTGATTGGCACTTGGTAGAATAAAGATGGCACCAAGGGTTCCCAAGTATAGAACACAGCTTGGAGCCTTCTGCTTAACAGACTTGTGCATCGTTAATTAAATAAACACATCTATACTCAAAGACAGAAAAAGTCATGTTTAAACTCCAGAATTAATGTTGTAGCAGATGGAGTTTCAAGAAGTTCAGAGTTTTGGAGCAGCCATCATTTTTGGCCAAATGGAGCAGGGCCTAAGTTTTGAGAGATTCTCCAGGAAGCTTTGTTTGCTGAGTGAATTCAAGGACACTTTGAAAAATGCCCAGCAGACAAAGTCATGAATATCACAGCCCCTTGCTCCTGGCTGCCTCATGGAATAATCCCCCTTTGGTTAGTAAAAGATGAGGTTTAGTGGAGAACGAACATTTGCTGGGATAGAAACGCACTGAATCTCATAGCTGGTCCTGAAGGAGGAAATGGAGAAGATGGATTAAATGTACCTCTGAGTCTCGGGAGAGGAAACACCTGCTTCGGAATCTCAGTTTCTAGGAAGCAAGCCACTGCCCAGCCCTTCTGTCTTTTTTATAAGGGCCGTTTTTGTAATAAAAATGTTAAGTACCCAAGGAAAAAATAAATTTGTCAAAATGTGCTGCTTTCTTTATAGCAGGAAGGTTGTACTCATTGGAATGCCACATTCACAACAGAATCTGAGTTCTGTAAAAACATTAAGCAGCTCCTTAACTTCTCCAGTAAGAATCAGGGCCTTGAAATGGAAATGTTAATGGCCAGATGGCCAACACTGGGTAGTCTCCCATGCCTTCCACAGTGAAGGTCTTGAGAAAAATCACATCCAATGTCATGTGTCTCCAGCTGTACCAAAATGTGCTTGGGGTGGAGGGCTGGGGGTACCTGAAGTTGGCATTCAGCTCTGCCACTGAGTACTAGGTGGGCTGAGGCATGTCCCCTAAACATTCTGGACCTCTTTGTCATCTTGAAAGGCAGAAGCTCTAAGTCTAAAGTCTGGGGTAGGAGTTTCCATTCTTTGGAAAACCAAACAGGGTTACTCTCCTTAATGAAACTGAGAAGAAAGTATCTACAGAAAACACTGAATTTAAAGGAATTATGACCTTGTTTGTTGAAACCATCAAGGACCCAAGATATATCAAAGAGCAACATCTCTGTATTGGCCTAGAGGTTCAGAGTGTTTTGAGGTCTGTTTAAGCACTAATAGGATTTTAGGCCAGCATCCAGTCAGAAGAGATGGTTCACAGACTCAGAGAGTTGGAAACAGATTAAAAAAAAAAGATGTCAACATAGAAAATGATGATAGAGTTTAGTTAAAAAAAATGCACACGTAAAATTACAGTTAAAAAAATTCACACATAAAATGGAGTGTTTGCATAGCAAGACATTATTGCACTTATAGCCTGGTAGAAAAACATAAACTCAGGTGTGTATTTTATAATAAACATTGTATTGAATGCTAAGAATGATATACAGTTGAACATCTCTTGAATGGTTTGCCGCCTTGTAAATCATACCACTTGTTTAGACAATTGAAATTCCAAGCTCTTTCTCTTCTCCCATATAAAAACAACAGATACAAGGAGCCTGTTAGTAGCAAGCTCCTCATGGGAAAGGGTATGTGAATCCACAAAGATGAGAACCGTGGCAATAGCAGAATACACACCTATTACCTTACTTCCCAAGCGCTAGTAGAACCTGCTCTAGTGTTCAGAGTTTTGTAGTGCAAACTCAGTTCCTCTGAAATAAGTCCTTCAAGCCACTTGAATGTAAACCTGATCATCATTACACAAAAATCACCTCACAACTGATACATTGGGGATAGCTTTCACCTAACGGCTTTTGTTCATCTGCCATTGGCCCTCCCATCCAATTGATTTGTCTGTTCAAAGTAACAGCATTGAGTAATCATGCAATCTAGTTTAAAATGCCATTGGATTTTTTTCTGGGTCTTGCTCTCTACTGTGAGCACTCTTGAGCTTCACATATTCTCCTTCTCCCAAACGCAGGGCCTTACTCTCAAGAGACTCTAGGCTCCCTGCCCATAAACCTTTGAGTTGGACCAAATCTTAACGTCCCTGTGGATTTGCTCATACTGCCCTGGGCGAACTCTTTCCTTATTTGGAAGTCTGAATTACTTCATATTTGACATCTATTTTGAAATTCTGTTTTACAGGGTTTAGGATGCGGGTAGGTAGGCACAGGAAAGAGAGTAGAGCATTCTCTCTCTTCCAGCAATTTCCATTGTTGTGCCCCTTCTGGCTTTTAGACCAGCAGTTCTGAGACAGGCATTATTTGCTTTTGTTTGATAGGTCAGGTTGTCTGGGATGGTTTGCTAATATTATTGTTCAAAGAGCAAGAATTGTCTTAACTCTACTTACTTATATGTGAGGCTCTGGCCATACTTAACAGATACCACGTGGCACTAACACATACACTGTGCCTGCTGTGCTGTTCCCATCATCCCCACACAAGCCACAACATTAAAGACATGCCACTTCCATTCCTTTCCCTCTCCCTCTCTACTTGCCATTTTCTTCCTTATTCTCCCCTTCCAATGAAAGAGAACCACAAAGGTTGATTTCTTTTTCATTTTCCTTAAAAAATTTCCTTGACTGTGTCATACACCAGCTCCAATAACACCGAAGGACAAGGGGAGAGCCCACCGGCACCATCTTGGTAAACATTTCAGAAGTCCGTAACCCTTCTGTTGGGGCAGGGGTCGTCTTGCACAGATGCACATGGTTGCCTGGGGTTGATCGTGCAGGTATGTGCACTGCTGACAGTCTAACTGGGACCACTGTCCCAGTTTTGTGCTGACAGTCCACAGCAGGCAATGTTTCTGGGACTGCAAACCTGAAGGCGATGAGGAGTTTCTACTTTCTTGATCAGCATGAAGGGACAGAGATCACAAGTTGATGGCGAGATGTGGAAGGTCACGAACCCCTAAATCTAAAAATGTCACTGAGAGTCAAAGTTTCCAGAACTCTCTCAGTGACGGCACACCCAGCTCCACCCCATGTCTTTAGGGAAGCTGCTGAAAAATTGGAGCGAACCTGACAATTACGGAAGAAGTAGCTTTTTATTCAACAGTCTAGGTCCCGCATTCCCAATGTGAGATTGATTCGGGGGAGGGGGATTGCAAAAAAAACAAAAACCAAAACAAAACCAAACCTTAGATATTACAGTGGTTCGTGACCCTCCAAAGCTCAGTCTTACCCAACAAAATCCTATTCTTTCATATTTAATTTTTCTTATTAGGGAAAATTTAAATTCAATGTAATTTTTTTCTCCTTTGGGGGATGATAATGAAAAAAAACCTGAGACATCCCGGTGTAAGCACAAACATTGCAAAGTGAGGAGTACAGAAGAGTAGGTCCCTTCTCTTCAGAAAGCTGATACGTGGGTAGTGTGCTATTGAGGGCGGGGATTAAGAGGTGTTCTATCACTAGCTTGTCTCTTTCCTCATTTCTTTTCATGCTTAGCCATATTCCCCCTTTCCAGGTCACTCCAAAGGTCACCTCTTAAAGACACACCATTCCTCAACTTGAATGTGGACCAGGTTCCTATTTCTGCTTCACTTATTTGCCAAGGGCATGCAAACTTTATTTGGAAAAAAAAAAGCATATACAACTGCAAATATATGTACACTGTTGTAGGAAAGCAACAATATTCTATAAAAAGTGAAAAAAACACCCCCCATCTGCTCCCAGGAATATTTTACAATGAACTCATTAGGTCCTGAGATTTCCTTTCTTCCACAGTTACCTGCTGATATTTGCCTCGCAAGATCCCCTTGGAATCTTCGTGTTTTAACTGCCCATCCCGGAAGCAAATTTAAGATGCACTTGTGGTACCTCTCCTCCCTATTTAGCTGGAACTCCAGCCTTGATTTTTAATCGCCCACCTTTGCAAAAAGCCCCAGCTCAGATGGACTCATTTTGATGTTGGCCCTAAAGAAAAGAAGCTCCTCAGCTCATCTCCCTGACAAGGGGAACAGCAGTTGGTAAGCTGTTTAACTGGCTGATTGTAAAACCTGTCTTTCAAGCCTCAGCGCTCCAGCCCCACTCAGTCCACAGTTATCCATGAAGATACCCAAGGAAGGAAGTTAAGCAGGAATAAGGAAGTCTTCACAGCTATTTTATTGGGTGACTAATTCTATCATCTTTTCTGCAGCAGGATGTCCTCTGGGACAGCTTTTTTTGTTTTGTTTTGTTTTGTTTTGTTTTAGAGACAGGCCGGAGTGCAGTGGCACGACCATAGCTCACTGCAAACCTCGAACTCCTGGGCTCAAGCGATTCTCCCCTGGAGACTGTTTTAAATTAGCCTTCTCTTGCTACAACATGACAGGAAAAAAGGAACGTGTACTTTGGGGTTGTTCTGGTAAACAGACAACTCCAAGGAGGGCCCTGTTTGCCTGAAAAGGAAGTCTGAAACCAGAGGACGGTTGCCTCCAATATCCCTTTCCATTTTAAATCACTTTTTATAGTGATGAAAACACTTACAAGAAAAACAGACACTGCCTACTGGATCACATGCGTTGTCAGAGAGGGCACTCTACGCTTTTAGAGGTAGACCATTGTGTGGTATCTCTGTAGGGTAAGGTTCTGTGCCCATGCAGGTTTACGATGGGTGGCGCTTCCTCCGCCTTCTCAAAACAAACACCAGATCAAACCCCAAAGCCCAAGGGTTTCTCCTGTGCAGTTTGCTTTCTTCTTCTTTTTTTCTCTAAACACACTTTCACATTGTAAACAAAGCATTCTATTTTGTATTTGAGTTTTGCCCTTTTCTTCCTAGGGAACTCTAAAGGAGTTTCCGTGAACATCAAGAGAATTCCATTTTCACCGCTGAAACAGAATTATTGCCCTTATAGCCTTGCTGGCAAATTGTTAGAAAAAAAGTTTATTTACAGTATTTCTGCTTTTCCATACCAATCCTAGTGAGCAGTTCACATTCTTAAATTCCCCGTCAGCAACTGCGTTTCTCCCCTCCAATGTCCTCTCCATGACTTATCTCTGAAGATTCGAGCCAGTGTTTAAAATGTACACTATTTACAAACGAAGTGTCCAAATGCCATATTCCCAGCTCTCCAGGCAGCAGGGGGATCCTTCTGAAGTGTTGTCATGTGCTGGGGTTCAGAACTTGAACAAGTTGATAAAGTCTTGGGGTGAAAGTGAAACGGAGCAGCTCTCTGGGTTATTGGCAGTGCAAGGATGGTCAGTGCCCTGGAAAGAAACACGTGGTTATGACATGGTTAGGTTCAAGTTCTCAGAGGCCGCTCATTGGCTTTTGGCACCATAAGGCATTTTCCAGCTTCAAAGCAATGATTCTCTGTCAATAATGCCACAGGCCTAAATGGTGCATGTTTTCTCTCGTATGTGGGAGCTTTAAAAGTAGATTTCATAAAGACAGAGAGTAGACTGGTGGTTACCAGAGCAGGGAAAGGGAAAAAGAAGGGGATGTAGGGAAGTAGATCAATGGGTACAAAGATGTGGTATGATAGACGGAGTAAGACCTGCTGTTAGATCAGCAAGTGAATACAGTTTACAGTGATCTATTGAACATTTCAGGCTGGGCGCAGTGGCTCACCCCTGTAATTCCAGCACTTTGGGAGGCTGAGGCAGGTGGATTACTTGAGACCAGGTGTTCAAGACCAGCCTCGTCAACATGGCAAAACCCTGTCTCTACTAAAAATACAAACATTAGCTGGGCATGGTGGCACATGCCTGTAATCCCAGCTACCTGGGGTGGCTGAGGCAGGAGAATTGCTTGAACTTGGGAGGTGCAGATTGTAGTGAGCTGAGATTCCACCACTGCACTCCAGCCTGGGTGACAGAGTGAGTGAGACTCCGTCTCAAAAAAAATAAAAATCTGTTGAGTATTTCAAAATAGCCAGAAGAGAAGAACTGGAATGGCTCTAGCATAAATAAGTGACAAATATTTAAGGTTATGAATGTGTCAAGTACATTGATTTAATCTTTGCAAATTACATGAATCCCATTATCACATGGAACCTGAAGCTACGTCCATCTATGATGCATCAGTGAAAACATTTTACAGGTCTGGAAAAACTAAGAGCTGTGTGTTTCCACGTGCAAGTGTGTACCTGTACACACAGAGAGAGGAGGATTTAAGGGTGGGTGGGTGGAACACAGAAATAAATAAACATAAGAAGGTGGGGAAAATGGAGGTCTACAAAAGTCCTCCATCTCCACCCTCCCAGGTGCTGAATCAGTTTGCCCTCACTTTCAGCTAGGGACTGTGATGGGGAAGAGGCAGACAGGTGCTGGCCTCATCATGCTGGCTGGCACTCTTGGCTCTTAGGGGCTGGGCTGGGGGTCTGTGGCGGCCACCTCTGAGACACATACCTTCCAGGAAAGGATGTGACAGTGTTTGCAAAGCTGAAGGGTATCTCCATACTGTTCTTTCCTTGGGTAACATCGGACAAGTTTAAAATACATCTTCTTCCAATCCAGCTGCCCTTTGTCTGACAGAATTAATCGTTTGCGGATCTAAAATGAATAAGAGGAATTGCAAGAGTTTGTCAAGAAGACAGCTTGTGGTTTTTCTGGTTCTGAAAAGGTTTACTCTCATCCTCTTTCCCCACTTTTGATTTCTCCGATAGCCAGGGGGGAAAACAGTCATTACAGAAAGAAGTACCTTCTTAGCGCTCCTCAGTTAAACAGTAGCTTTTAACCAAGCCTAAAACAAAACATAACAAAAAAACCAGGTGGCTGGTGACATGTTACTAGTGACTTTTACTAAGCTGTGGTTGGATGGTCCTTTAAAGTTTAGGTGATTTCAATAAACAAGTTCAATCTTTTCTTTGCTATAGCCTTGAGTGATCATTTCCAGGGAGCTGTAATAACTGCTTGGCACTAGGGCTCTATTTTCTATCTAAATATTAGTGGCTTCATGAACAGAACTTGTTGAACTCACACATCCATAAAAAGAAACTGGAAAAAGACCAACAGACTTGAGGCAGCATGATGAAGGGAAACAGGCTTGGAGCTTGTGTCTGAAGGCCCAGATTCAAGGTCAGGGCCAGTTTCCTCACCCAGAGAGCCGCTTCACTCATTCGGATGTGTCACTGAGCCATCTGTGGCTTTAGTCCTTTGATCTGTTTCAAGTGGGCACAACAATACCTATCCTTCCCTGGGCCATTAGAATAAAATGAAATAATATCTATAAAAGTACTTTAAGGCCGGGCACGGTGGCTCACACCTGTAATCCCAGCACTTTGGGAGGCTGAGGCAGGTGGATCACCTGAGGTCAGGAGTTTGAGACCAGCCTGGGCAACATAGAGAGATCCTATTTCTACAAAAATAATAATTAAAAAATTATCCAGGTGCGGTGGCATGAGCCTGTAGTCCCAGTTACTTGGGAGGCTAAGGTGGGAAGGTTGCTTGAGGCCGCAGTGAGCTATGATTGCGTCACTGCACTCCAGCCTGGGCCTTAGAGCAAGATGCTATCTCAAAAAACAGGGAAACCTGGAGTAGGGGGAACCCAGACCTTAGGCTCGAGCAGGGCGCCAAGGAAGCTGGGGTGGGAGATGGAGAAGGAGGGTGGGAGGAAAGCCTGCTGGGCCTCGCCGACCTGCCGCTCGGAGAAGTGGTACTGGCAGAGTTTCTTCCACAGCAGCCGGTCTTCGCTGAGCACGTGCAGGTCGGGGGCCGCCTGGCCCAGGCTGACCAGGTCCCGGCCGTCGCTCAGCCTCTGCATGATGTTCAGTTGTAGGCACAAAGGCAGGTCAGTGAAGGTGAGGCCTTTGAAGGCAGGCTGCAGAGAGAAGGGTGATAACAGGTGAGGGGGCCGCGGAGCAGCGATTCACCAGGCCACACCCTCCCAGCATGCAGCTGTCCCCCTGTCCTCCACCCTCGAGGCAGTTTATTGATAAGAGGTCGAAAGCAGTAGTAAATCTCCCCATCCTTAATGCAGACACAGGACCATGGCCATGACCCAGAAAGAACAGCGTGAGGTGGGCTGAGCTGAGAGGCGCCAGAGGGACCTCCTCACATTTCACGAAGCTTTCAACCTTGACTCTTAGAGACTCTCCAGTAGGGCATGTTGGTTCCTCATGCTTTACTCAGTTCACACAATTACAAGATTCACTGCCCTCCTGAAGGCCTCACTGCCCTGGATGGAGTAGCCCAGCCTGCCACCCCAAGTCCCATCCCCCTGGCACCCTCCAGACCTCAGGTCCCTCCAGGTAGATTTACTCACTGGCACCCAAACACGCCTGGCACAGCCTGAACTCAGTGCCTCCACCTTCCCTGTCCTCTCTGCTCAGCCACACAGTCCTCCTGCTCAGGTCCAGTTCAAACCCACTTCCTCTGAAAGGCCTTTCTGTTTCTGTGACTCCTTTGCTCACTGCACCTTCCTAGGATTTTTGGGATCTTTTTCAGACACTTTTTGCAATATCCTTCTTTTTGTCATGAACATGAACTTTTTTTTCAAAAGAAACTTTAAAGGGAATGTTCTTGCTGGAACTTAAGCTCTGTGAAGGCAGGTATTTTAATCTTTTTTCACTACTGTGTCCTGGGTGTCTGTAAGAGTGGCCAGCACATAGAAGGCACTCAACAAATATCTGTGGAGTAAATGAAGACCAAATAATTAAATAGGTAGAAAACAACACCACAGAGACTCTGTGCTGCGGGGTGTGTGTGTGTGTGCGCGCGTGCGCGTGTCTGCGTACGTTGGGAATGCACGTCCAGAAGACTTTGGCCCAAGCGCCACCCTCCCTTGAGACATCTCTATTCCAACCTAGGGTTTGGTGGAACATTTTGAAAACTGGTGGTCTGTGGATAATATCTTGGCAATTGATCGTGAGCTTCTCCAAGAGCTTCTGGTACATCCCTGAACTTAATATATTTAAGCCTTTTTTGTTTTTAAATTTTGATGAGCTCATGATACCCTGCCCAGATGTACATCCTTGAAGGCAGGGTCTCACTTTGTGTCATTTTGTGTCCCTTGTAGACTAGCACAGCACAAACCACCTCTTCTGAGTGCCTCCTATGGCCTGGTGCTAAGGCTGCTGCAATGAGCTCTTTAGGCTGGTGAGAGACCCAGAAGCAGAAACAAATAACTGTAAAGTAACACAAAATAATACAATAAATGGTGTCATGGAGGGAAGCACAAAGCACTGTGGGAAGAATCTGGACCCGGGGATCCGCAAATCTATTTGCTGATGTGCCTCAAACAGCACAGGCTGCTGCCATCCAGATCAGTCAACAGACCACCTGAGACTGCAGTTCCTTGTCCCGACCCTGCTGGTTCTGGGTGAGCTCTTGATTTTGGACTACTCACATTTTTACATCAATGTTCTGTGACCTTTGGGAGGTCACAGAAAAAATAATACAGGATGAAGAAGCCCGTACCTAGCTCAAGGGAAAATATCCTGAGAGTGGGTATCAATTTCCCTCCTCACATTTTTACAGGAGCCAAACTCTGTCTGAAGCACATTGAAGCCCAAACATATGGGGGATTCCAGGAGACACTTGGTCTGGGCAATTCTGTCCCCAGCAAGGCAGGGTAGGCCCGAGGTGGGGAGGGAGCAGTGGCAAGGGGGCTTGAGGTGGCTGAGCTGAGGAGAAGAATGGGAGGTGCAGGGGAGGGACAAGATGGACAGGCAGCTCGTCTGCATCCCAGCTCCCCTGGGAAGTTTCCCCATGTCCAAAATGAATGGCTTAGGAGACTCTGAAGATCCCTCCCAGCTCCAACAATCTCAGATGTAGAAGGACTTCAGCCTCCTATTTCATTCAAAGTATCTATGACTTGACAATGACTACCCCTTCGTTTTACCCCAAGCTGCTGGGTAGAATTCTCCATTGTTTGCGAGCTTCGGGTCTTTGCCAACTGCAGAAGGCCCTAGACCTATTTATCGTTTATCATCTGCTGCTGATCATATGAGCTAATAAAACTGCCATGAGATTTTCTTTTCGTTTCCAGCACTTCAAAGCCTCTACTTTTTTGGTTAAAACTCCCAGGCCAATTATTACATTAACTCCTATTAAAGGCAAGTCCACTTGGCAGAGTTCACTCTGTCAAATTTTCAAACCTGAACTTTTCCAAAATCCTTGCCCAGAACCCAGGCTGAGCCCTTCCTCCTGATAAGTGGTTAACTGCTTACGTGCCTCTTCCTTTCGAATCTAAACACATACAAGAAAAATTAGTCACTCTCGCTCCCATAGTCAAGCATGTGGCTGACATCCACTCGGGTCTATGTCACCCCTCACATACTTGAACAGTGCCCCCTCCACCGGATCCTGTCATTGCACCTGATGTTTTTTCCCCGTAAGACCCATTCTCTTAATTTTTTCCTTCCTTCTTTATTATATTAATTATTTTGCCAATAAGAATTGGCTTCATAGAATTAGATATGAAAATTTTGCAGGAAAACAAGATTTTATGCTGGGAGGAGACTGATAGCACTTTGGCAAAACAGAAAGCATTTACTCTGAAAGTCGACTTCATATTTACATGTAATAACATACTTGTCTTTGGGTCAAACTGTTAAAAAAAAAAGTAAGTTGTAAAATACAGTCCAGCCTGAAGTAATTAAGTCCTTTCTCTCTCTCAATTTCACTTTCCACTGGAGGGTTGAGCATCTGTGTTGAGGCTGGGTGCAGTGGCTCACGCCTGTAATCCTAGCACTTTGGGAGGCTGAAGTGGGAGGATTGCTTGAGCCCAAAAGTTCGAGACCAGCCTGGGAAAGATGGTGAAACCCTGTCCCTGCTAAAAATACAAAAATTAGCTGGGTGTGGTGGCAAGTGCCTATAGTCCTAGCTACTCAGGAGGCTGAGGTGGGAGAATCACCTGAGCCTGGGCAATGGGAATAAGACCCTGTCTCAAAAAACAAAACGAAACAAAAAAACCAAAAAAGAAAAGCCCTTTAAAGCTCCGTTGTTTCCAGTACAGTGCAATATAAGGAAGCTCAGAGCCAAGGAGGGTTGGGACAGAGGACAGTGGGAGGCAGGTACAGTGATTGAAAGCATAGCCTCTGTAGACAGACCTGGAGTCAGTCCTTGTACCACACTCTACCAAGTGTGAGGCCTCAGCCAAATTATTCTTAACCACTTGGTCTAATTGTTCTCATTTAGAACGTGAAAAAAATCTTATCTTACGTCTTGTTGGTTGGGCGGATGAGATAATGCATAGAAGCACTCAGTACAGTGCCCACTAAACACTAGCCACTGTCATGACTCCTATTTACAATTCTTCACTAGGTGAGTTAATTAATACATGTAAAGGACTTAGAAGAGCGTCTGCACAGAGCCAGCCCTTAGTAATAACAGCCGACACACTTACAAGACTTACCGTGCATTAGGCACTGCGCCATCTGCTTTCTATATATTAACTGATTACATCTCACACCACGGCTATGCATAGACACTGTTGCAACTATTTTCCAAATGAGGAAAGTGAGGCATAGAGAGACTGAATAACTTGCCTCAAATCCTGCAGTTGGGGCCGGGCATGGTGGCACATGCCTGTCATTCCAGCAATTTGGGAGGCCGAGGCAGGCGGATCACTTGAGGTCAGGAGTTTGAGACCAGCCAGGCCAACATGGTGAAACCCTGTCTCTATCAAAAAATACAAAAATTATCCAGGCGTGGTGGTGCATGCCTGTAATCCGAGCTATTGGGGAGTCTGAGGTGGAAGAATTGCCTGAACGCAGGAGGTGGAGGGTGCAGTGAGCTGAGATTGCACCACTGCACTCCGGGTGACAGAGACCCTGCCTCAAAAAAAGAAATCCTGCAGTTGGTAAATTATTATCATCATTCATAATACTGGGCCATATTTTCCAATTGTGTTCCTTTGACCATTGAACGAGTACTCAGGCAGGGAATGGGAGGAGATTCCCTTTCAACCATTCATTCATTCAACTCAGATTTGCTGACTGTCTCCTACTCTGTGCCAGGAACAGGAAATAGATGGGTAATGGACTTTCTTTGTGGAGCTTATAAGCCAGTGGACAGAGACAGAAAAGTGCACACACAAGACAATTTCAGATCATAACTGCTCGGAAGAAGGTGACATGATAGTGACGAATGGTGATGTCCATAGATTGGAGGGTTAAGAAAGGCAGCAAGCTTCAAAGCCCCGAGGCAGGGCCAAGCTTGGAGTATGCAGAGAATAGCTGGGTTTGGCTGCAGCTGCTTGTGCAGAAGAGTAGTGAGTGAACTTCAGTGTTTGATCTCTTCTTCATAGAATCTCATTGGATTCAAGAGGGTCTTTTAAAAAGCTGGATCATTGGATAAATAGCTGGAAGAAAGCTGGATTGAAAAAGTTTGGAAACCACTGATGTTGAGCAAGCTTTGCCATTTTAGGAATAATGGAGTCCAGGGTTCCGGCCTCAGCTCTGGTCCTAACTGCTGTGCATAGCTAAGAACGTCACTGGGCATCTCTGGTCTCCCCTGCACTTCCACTCCAAGAGGGGTGACAGCAGCTACAATAGCTGCCTCTGAAAGGTGTTTGTGGATGAGCTAAGGGGGGCTCTGAGGATGTAAGCCTATGGCAGTGCAGGGTATACGAGCAGATGTGGCCAAGAGGGGTCCTTGGAGGTGGACAGAGGGAACAGAGGCAAACTCCAGGCAAGTGTGGCCATCTAGAGGTTTTTTTTTTCCTTGAGATAGAGTTTTGCTCTGTCATCCAGGCTCAGTATGCAGTGGCATGATCTCGGCTCACTGCGACCTCCACCTCCCGGGTTCAAGTGATTCTCCTGCCTCAGCCTCCCAAGTAGCTGGGACTACAGTTGTGTGCTATCACATCTAGCTAATTTTTGCATTTTTATTAAAGACAGGGTTTCACCATGTTGACCGGGCTGGTCTCAAACTCCTGACCTCAGATGATCCACCTGCCTTGGCCTCCCAAATTGCTGGGATTACAGATATAAGCCACCACACCTGGCCAAGTGTGACCATCTAAATGGGTGTTCTGAAGTTGCTAAAGGGAAGATGCCTTGGGAAATCTGGACCTGCTTGTTGATATCACTGGCTGGGCAATTGTCTCCTGGCCTTAGAATAATCCCAGTCAGTCAGTCCAGGTCATAGACAATGACAGAAATCAGGTAGAAAGTGTATGTGGATTTCTGTGAGAGAAGTGGGGAACCTGGGTCTCACATTCACATGGTCAGACTATGTGCCTACACTTGAGCCGTGGGAATGGGGTACATTATTAGAATGAATTGGGTTAATTTTTATAATAAATATGCACATTCTTTTTTTTTTTTTTTTTTGAGAAGGAGCCTCGCTCTATTGCCCAGGCCGGAGTGCAGTGGCGTGATCTAGGCTCACTACAACCTCTGTCTCCCGGGTTCAAGTGATTCTCCTGCCTCAGCCTTCCAAGTAGCTGGGACTACAGGTGCGCGCCGCCATGCCTGGCTAATTTCTGTAACTTTAGTAGAGACGGGTTTCATCATGTTGATCAGCTGACCTCGATCTTCTGACCTTGTGATCCACCTGCCTTGGCCTACCAGAGTGCTGGAATTACAGGCGTGAGCCACCGTGCCTGGTCCACATTCTCTTAAAAAAAAAATCAAATACCTGAGACAGTTTCTGAAAGATGACTTGCATCTGTGCTCCGCCCTGTGCGTGTGTGTCTGTAGGTGCAGCGTGTAGGTGTTGTAGCCTAAGCGACTCTAAGGAAGTCACATAACTCTGAGGCTTCAACTTACTCTGTTTCGCAGCTTCAAAAGGGAAGGTACAGAGAGGTCGTTACCAGTAAGGTCATGGACATGCATTTTAAAACTTCATCTAGTAAAAGAGTTATTTAAAAGAAGTCAAAGGATTTCTTCCTGCTACCTTCTCCTGATAGGGGGCAACCTCAAACTGTATCAGCGTGGGTCCCGGAAACCACTTTAGCCAGCTGTGGTCAGTGATGAGATAAGTGAGCAAAGTGCTTCATGAGCCGCCGGAGTGTGTTTGTCCATTAGTGAGCCCTAAGAGATGACACCAGCGTCTTCCTCCCATTGCTATTATTATTATTTTCTGTGCCTGGGTCCTCCTGCTCGCTAACAGGAGGACAAGAGCTGAGGGCCAAGTTATGTTGTGAAAGCCAAATGAAACGACTGCTATAGGTCGGCAAACCTCACTGGTAATACAGGGCCTTTTCTTTTTGCTTTGAGGCTTGCTCGTCCTTTTCCCACATGTAAGCTCACAGTCTTTAATCAAAGCCTTCCTTTGTCATAACTACCAATAATCAGAACTAGGATTTTAAAAGGCTGGTACCAGTTCTCCAAGCCGCTGCCCTCCCAGCTCTGTTGTATTCAAGACAGCAACCTACAGCTGCAGACAACTCATCCTTTATGAGGAAATGAGCAAAGAGAGATCGCTGAACCCTGCTAAAGATTTCAGCAGGACAGCCAGCATCTATCTCCCCCAAAAGCCAAGTTTCCAGCTTTCCCACGACGGTTCACCAGGCTGTCATCTTTCATGTACTTTGATCCTGTTTTGCCACGTTTTTCTTCCCACCTCCCTTTATCAGGAGGTCCCCCAGCCCACCCTCAGCACCAGGACAAGGCAGCAGATCAGAAAAGACCGGACTCTTCCGTCACGGGAGTGAATTCAAAGTCTTGGCGAGGCTGTCCAGCCTCTGTGGAGGGACCTACTGCGGGAGGAGGCTGGGCCTGCCGGCTTACCCTGGTGATCTGAATGTTGTTCAGTTGCTGCTGCCAGTGGAGAATCGTCTCCATCCGATACACCCACATGTTAATGTTCCCGACCAGCACAGACTTGCCGACTCTTTGGACCAGTGTACATAGGGACGTGTAGAGGGTCTGGAGTAGCTCCCTTATTAGTCTAATGTTTTGCTGGTCTTCAAGGACTTGAGTAGGGAAGAAAAAAATAATTGAAGTTACGATTCTGGAACACCCTGTATTTTAAACATGAGCTTTTTTCTCTGTCTCTATTCTGCTCACGTTACCCTGGCACCACCTCTGGGGATATGGTTTTCTTTCTCACCGGTGTTTATTGTACGCTTGGCCAAGCTTCTGCACTTGAGGTTAAGGGGTCGAGTTTCCATTATCCAGGTCCCTCTTTGTTCTCTTCTCTCTCATTTTTTAGAAAGCCTCTTTCTCTTTTCATTGTTCTCCCAGCAGCCACGGCTCACCTGATCAGAAGGCCGCTCTGTTTGCCCAGAATTGACCCCCCGTAGGACAGTCAGTGGAAGGAGCACAGTTCCAGGGGTCTGGAGCCTGGGTTCTAATCCCGTCTAGCTGACTCTGTGTGATTATGGACAAATCACTTCTCCTCATGGCCCTCAGTTTCCCCATGTGTACAATGAGACAGTTGAACCAGAGACCTAACGTTCCTTCCAGCTCAAATAGTCTATGAATCTATTCAGACTTTGTACACAGGTCGATTTTCTAGGAATTTGGAACCTGGAGGCTCTGTAGCCAGCATTGGGGCCTGTGCCTACACTGAGAAACCTACAAGGATTATAGTAGGGCAAGTGGATGATCCCAAAGAAAGGACAGGAGGTAATGGTCTCACCCTTTGCCATGAGGATGAGTTGCACCCCTTTCTGAATTGGAATCTAGTGTTTCTGAAATGGAGCTGGAGTTATTCATTTCCATCCCTTCACATGTCTTTAAATCAAATGACATGTCCAGTCTATTGGAAAACCCATCTACCCACCCCCATGCCTATAAAAAGGAGCAAGAGATTGAGAGAAGGCTCACCTTTCAGTACCACTTTTTCCAAAATATTCATGAAGTTCTTTTGGGCGATGCCACTCAGGGATGTGAGCTGTGACTTTGCTATCAGCTCCAACAGCTGAGGATAAAAATAGAAGTTGCCAGGCTTAGAATACAGAGATATTTTTCTCCTCTAATCTTCACTTTTGAGTCCCATGACACGTGGATACAGACTGACGGGGAGATAAATGGCAGGCAGGGCCACAATGCAATAAAAAGCAGATGCTCAGAGTGAAAGATAAATGGGGTAATTCAAAACCCAGGATCGGGCTGAATATTTAACTGCTTTTCTTCTTTTAAATATAAAGAATTTTGGCTTCAGCCAGGGCTAATTCATACTTGTCCTACTTCAGCAAGTGAAGCTGACGTACCCTGAAGGGAACAAAATCTCCCATGACCTGTGAATGGCTGAGTTCTGCAGAATCACCTCCCAGCGGGAATTCTTCTGCCCCCGCATGAACTTCTTCCTTATTGGCACTGACTGCTCACAAGACACCTAAAGCCCATGTTCAGCATCCATATGCACTTTCCATGGAAGTGGAAAGTCTTATCCAGATACCTCCTGCTTCTGCAGTGTTCAATAAACGTGTCTATTAATTAGACTCTTTCATTGCACTTAAATTTCTGTAGAAAGATGCCAATCACGGGAAAAAGGGAGAAATTCAGGGATGTATTTTGTATGATGTCACTGTGGCTAAAAACTAGGATCCTTGTAGCTCTTGGCCTTAGATTCAAGTCTTGATTTGATCGTATATTAGCTCTGTGATGATGGGCAAGTTACTACATTCCTTGGTGCCCCACCCAGTTTGTTCACCTATATTAATAATACCTGGAGTTCCGAAGGTTGTTGTGACCAATAATGGGAGAATGCACATAAAGCCCTCAGCAAGTGCCTGGCACTAATTAGGTCCTAAATAAAGGTTAGTTTTTTGTTTTGTTTTGTTTTTGAGATGGAGTCTTGCTTTGTTGCCCAGGCTGGAGTGCAATGATGCGATCATGGCTCACTGCAACCTCCACCCCCTGAGTTCAAGTGATTCTCCTGCCTCAGCCTCCTGAGTAATTGGGATTATAGGCATATGCCACCATGCCTGGCTAACGTTTCTTTTTGTATTTTTAGTAGAGACGAGGTTTTGCCACGTTGGCCAGGCTGCTCTCAAACTCCTGACCTCAGGTGATCCACCCACCTTGGCCTCCCCAAATGCTGGGATTATAGGTGTGAGCCACTGTGCCCAGCCAGTTTGTTTGTTGAAAAAGAGTGTCCCCACTCCCATCACCCCCACAATTGCCAAAAGTAAATGAAGATAATAACTGAAGTTAGTGCATACTTAGTCCAATCTTTCTTTCCTTCCATAGGAAAATTCTTTACCCACGTGGAAAGATTAAAAAACAAATAAAGACCAGGCACAGTGGCTCATGCCTGTAATCTCAGCACTTTGGGAGGCCAAGGCAGGTGGATCACTTGAGGTCAGGAGTTTGAGACCAGCCTGGCCAATGTGGTGAAACCCCATCTCTACTAAAAATAAAAAAAATTAGCTGGGCGTGGTGGCAAATGTCTGTAATCCCAGCTACTTGGGAAACTGAGACAGGAGAATTGCTTGAACCCTGGAGGTAGAGGTTGCAGTGAGCCGAGATTACGCCCTTGTACTCCAGCCTCGGCAACAGAGCAAGACTCCATCTCGAAAAATAAAAATAAAAAACCCACAAAGATTCTATTGTTGAAAAATGAAACTTTAGACTGGAAGGAGTCTTAGAGACCATCTAATTCAACCCACTTAACAGATGAGCAAAGTGAGGCTCAAGAGACCCATCTTAAGAGCCACTCTACAACCAGTGAGGACTCAGCAGACTCCATCCAACACGGGAAAGTAAAAGGACACACGTCATTCTTTCAAAGACTTAAATAACAAAAGAGGTTGATGTAAAGTGAAAATAATTAACTTCATGAGAACCCACCAGGCCCCCAGAGAAAACTATTAGGTTGATGCAAGAACAACTGTGGTAATATCTAGCCTGAGACTCAACAGAAGAGACATAGGGAACCAAGACCCCTCCTTTACATTGAAGCTAGGATCTCTGTTCCGAGGAAACTTTCCAAGAGAGTTTCATCTCCTGGCCAGGCCTCAGCCCAACTTGACTTCAGGTCAATAAACACTGAGCATGACACTGTGGTGGGTGCTGGAATCAAGGCTGAGTAATTCCAGCACCCACCCCAGTGTCATGCTCAGTGTTTATTGAGCATGCAAAATGAAATGTTAAAAATTGGGTTGCAGAGGAGAATGGAAACTTCTGGATCAAGGCCCTAGGCAGTTCAGAGCATCTCTGCTTCCATGGCATTTCTATAACATTTTTGTCCCCATGCAGCCCCTCAGGAGCCTGTTAAACCACACACAGACTTTTAATTTCCTGAATGTAATTTTACTTACATATATATATATATATATATATATGAACACTCCTAAACCAAACTCCTTTTTCTCCCTGGCTTCTGTATCTTTTCTGCATGCAGGGAGGGATGAGGCTAGCTGACTGGGAGGAGGAGGTGGTTTGTTACAGTTAGTACTGGCGATCTAATTGGAAGTCAGGAGATCACTGAGTGTCTGCTAAAAGAGGCAGGAAATCAAAACACCAGTAGAGACCATGGCCATGGGTGGTGAGCACACCAAATGCTGTGGTTTAGCTTTGCCACCAACCAGCATGTGATAGTCAACAAAGGAGTGAAAATGGCACAAAGGGACTGGCCAAACCTTTCATGTATCTCCCTGACCAACAGCAAGATTCAGAAGGCCGAGGCGATGTTCTATTAATACTCTGATCCTCACATGACCGACATGAAGCAAGATGAAAGAAAACAAAAGCCTTGGGTCAGCTCTTGAAGGGTAGTCGGCTGTGTACTGTGACTCATCACTGGGTAGGAGGTGGGGCAAGGGGTTGGGAGGAAGGCAGCCAGAGCTCTGCCTGAAATCCATCCAAAACCCAGATTCCATGTGACTACCATCTCATGAGGGTGTCAGTTTTAATCTTGTCTAAATATGCACCAATCACAAGGACAAGTAAACTTTCAACGCCGTGACTGTGCATTGGAGGAGAAACGAACCGCCTTTTGGTCTGATTATCTTCTCTGACTAAGGAGAAGGAGGTAATAGCAAAAATTTGTCAACTGACAGCATAATGACATGTTAACCAATCTGTGCTTCATTCTACCTCAAGGGTAAGTAGCCCCCCCAACAGCCTTTTTTTTTTTTTTTTTTTTTTTTCAAACTGTCAGACAGCTGTGGAGGCAGGAGAAAGAACTCTGGAATAGAAGACCTGGATTCTCTAGCTGGGTGACCTTTGTAACTGTCATTCATTTAGCAATTATTTTCTGAGTGTCCACCCTGTCCTAGCATCGTGGTAGGTGACAGGGACATGATGATGAAGACACATGATCCCTAGACTCATGGAGTTTGCTCTCCAGCCTACAGTGTAAGTCATTTAATCCCTCTGAACTCCAGATTCTTCATTTCTAACATGGAAATAAAAAGACTATTTACTTCACAGGATTCTTATGAGAATTAAGTGAGATAAATATGTATAAATCCACGGTAAATACTAAACATAGGCATTTTTATTATTAGGTATTATTTCTTTCCCTTCTAAACTCCAGTCTTTTTGTGAGTTTAAAGTTGACATCAGGGGTTGGCAAACTTTTTCCGTAAAGGACCAAAGAGCAGGCGTTTTAAGGTTTGTGGGCCACATGGTCTCTTTAGCAACTACTCCACCCTGCAGCTATAACACAGAAACAGCTCTATACAATGTGTAAATGAGTGGGCATGGGTGTGTTCCAATAAAACTTTATTTAAAAAAGCAGGTGGAGGGCCAGATTTAGCACCTAGGCTATATCATAGAATTTCTGATATATATCATAGAGTTTAAGAATGAGGGCTCCAGACTTGAACTGTCTCCCTCAGTTTTCCCATCTGTAAAATATACACAGTAATAGAACCTGCTTCAAAGTTGCTGTGAAGATTAAATGTGTTCACATAGCACTTATAACCATGCCTGGTACAAAGAATATACTCGATACATTATTATCATTAGCTTTTACCATAACACAGAGCATTACTAAGTAAAATTATTGCCAGTCAGGAAATAGTGAGTTAACAAGGCAAAGTACAACCCATTTAAAGACCTTCAGAATCACTGTATTTCAATTGTGCCTGTTGTCAAACAAATGCATAAATGCTTTTACACTGTAATATTCCTTTCTGTCATTTTACTATGCTGGTGATTCATTTAATAGCACCCTATGTGTTGAGAAAAGTTAACGCTGATACATTTTATGACTTGCATAGTGTTATCTACCATAGAGTCTTATTTTGCTAACAACAATAAGGTGCTTACTATGTGTCATCAACCGCGCTAAGCACTGTACAGGTGTAATCTTGTTTATCATCAACAACCACCCAATGAGGTAGGTTCTCCATTTAACCAGTGAGGGTATTGAGGCTCAGAGGAGTATTCATCTAAAGCCATACCAGCAGTAGCAAATGGTACAGCCAGGACTTGAGCCCAGATAGGCTTAACAGAGAACACATTTTCTTTCCTTCCCCTCCCTCCCTCCCTCCCTTCCTTCCTTCCTTTTTTTTTGTGACAGATCTCACTGTGTCACCTAGGCTGGAGTGCAGTGGCACAGTCATGGCTCACTGCCGCCTTCACCTCTGAGGCTCAGGTTATCTTCCCATCTCAGTCTCCCAAGTAGCTGGGACCACAGGGGCACACCACTACACCAGGTTAATTTTTCTATTTTGTAGAAACAGGGTCTTGCTATGTTACCCAGGCTGGCCTCGCACTTGTGGGATCAAGTGATCCTCCTGTTTCAGCCTTGAGAAGTGCTGGGATTGCAGGCATGGGCCACTGTGCCTGGCAGAACATGTATTGTGATAGTTTCAGGACTTCAGGTTGTCAAGCCTCATCGATTTACATGGAGGGCCAAATTTTAGTCCAAAAATGAGAGCAATACCATTTATTGTTATGTTCTGGGGAAACAGAGTCTAGAAATTTTATATATCATGGTGTGACTGGTAATCAACTTTTAATATTAAGGGCACGATAATGGCCAGAAAGTGCTAACAGCACATTTAGGATGAGGCGATTGCTCTGGGTAAACCGCTGGGTCTGCTTTCCATATCAGCATCACTCTATAGGCCCAGAACTACTAGGTAGTGATGTATGGAACTGGTAGTGGAGAGAGCAGAATTTACCGATTTTTAAATTTTTTTATTTTTGAGACAGAGTCTCACTCTGTCACCCAGGCTAGAGCAAAATGGCGCAATCTTGGCTCACTGCAACCTCCTCCTCCCGGGTTCAAGTGATTGTCCTGCCTCAGCCTCCCGAGTAGCTGGGATTCCAGGTCCCCGCCACCACACCCTGCTAATTTTTGTATTTTTAGTAGAGATTGGGTTTTGCCATATTGGCCACATTGCTCTTGAACTCCTGACCTCAGCTGATCTGCTTACCTCAGCCTCCCAAAGTGTTGGGATTATCGGCGTGTCATCTCGTGTAACCCGTATTTATTATTTGTGTTAGGAGAGCTGTGTGGCTAGGAAAGTCGCTTTGTATCTAGCAATCTGTGTACCAAGATGACTTAGCCAATTGGATTCTTTGCCCCTAGCCACAAGAGAAAAAGAGAACAGAGGAAAATGTCTTCTTTGGAAGTGGCTGCTTGTTTTTGACTGGGCAAAGTTTAGCCCAGGTGCCAGTAACTTGTGGCTATGTTTAAAGAGAGGCAGGGGGAGGGAAGGGGAAGGAGGAGGAGGCTTCTCGGCTCCTCTGGAATTCCATGGTGTCATTATTGTGTGGGCACTCTGGGCATCCGGCAGGATCTGCAGTGACGAGCCATGCAGTACCAGGAATGGCTCTGAGCTACTGGAGGGAGGGATGGTGGTCACTGCATGCTGAAACCACATCCTGCCCTTTAGCTTTGGCTCATGCTAGTTCTGGAGGCAATGAGTAGGAGAAACATCTAGTTGCAGGCAATATCATATAGCAACTCTCAGAGCGGATATCAACTAAAGTTTGAAGTGGTGTGTGCAAGATGAATGGGCAGAAGGGAGATTTCCCTCCTAGCTCACTGCACTCGTGTAAAGAGCAGGCTTCCCTGCAGTTTATTTTAGCATAGCATTCATAGTTTTAAAAATCCATCAGTTCACGTTACTTCTTTGCTTAAAATCCTCTAATGGCTTCCCTTTGCACATAGGAAAAAACTCAAGCTCCTTACTGTGACTGGCAAGGTTCTCCCTGATCTGGTTTCTGCATTTTTTTCCAGCCTAATTTGCATAAATTCATTCTGCCCTGGCTACACAGGCTATTGGTTTCTCAAATAGGCCAAGTTCATTCTCACCTCCAGGCCTTTGCCTCTGCCACATCTTTACATTCTCGGCTCCATCCCATCTCTTAGGTCTCAGTTCAAATGTGGCTGGCCCTGGGCTCAGAGAGCCCTGCCCTGGCCATCCTATGCGAAAACCTCCCTGTGGCCATCTTTACCTTACGATGGTTTCATCATTCTTTATTGTTCCATTTATGCATATCTGAATTGGTCTTGTTCACTTACTTGCTGATTGGCTAATTAGGATGGAGCCCTCAAGACAGCAAGTATTGTCCTGTTTCCCATTTTACCCCAGCCTGGCACATGGTAAGCACTAAACAAATAGTGTGTACGCGTTTTTTTTTTTTAAGACGGAGTCTCACTCTGTCACCAGGCTGGAGTGCAGCGGCACGATCTCGGCTCACTGCAACCTCTGGCTCCCTGGTTCAAGAGATTCTCCTGCCTCAGCCTCCCAAGTAGCTGGGATTACAAGCATGTGCCACCATGCCTGGCTAATATTTGTATTTTTAGTAGAGACGGGGTTTCACCATGTTGCCCAGGATGGTCTCGATCTCCTGACCTCGTGATCCACCCGCCTCAGCCTCCTGAAGTTCTGGGATTACAGGTGTGAGCCTCTGCACCCAGAAAATAGTGTGTTTTTTTTTTTAAACATACATTTGTCTTTTTTTAATCTAAGAGTGTTGTAGCTGAAAGGGACCCAGGAAACAGTTTACACAAATTTCCTCCTGCCATAGATGAGGCGGCTCATGATGGTCAAATGACATATCCAGGTCAATGGTGGACAATCTGGCTATATGGGGACTGGTTCCAGACTGATGCCCCAGGGGTGGCATGGGCCTAGGAGTCAATGACTTAGAATGTAAACATATCTCAATCCCTTTGCAGAAGGGCAAGCAGCCTGAGGTCTGGAGGCACAGTAAACATGTGGGCTTTCAGAAGCATCAACAAAAATAGCAGCTTCCTCTACCTGTTGGTTTCAAAGGACAAAACCACAAGGCTGTTGCCTAAGCATACTCTATCATTCCAGAGAGAATTGTTAAGAATAAGAACACAATTTATCCCCAAATTCCTCTATCTCATATGACAGTGGGTGCTATAGTATGAGGTATATGTCTACCTGGAAAATCTCCCAGAGTCATCAAAGGCAGAAATGAGTCCCAGCCTCAAGCAGCCCTGCTGTGTCTCACATGCTCAATACCCAAGTCGAGTGACCATCTATAGGAAGGCTGCATCTTCTAGAATAAACCCTTAGTTACACTAGGCAGTGCCTCTCCCTGCTCTGAGTGCTGGGCACTTCCAAGACCCTTATTTACTCAATGGATAACAGAGATTAAAAACCTGGAAAGTCTTGTTCTGACTTTGAGCTTGAACACTGACAGGTTGAAAGAGAAAAAAATTTCAGCGACATTAATAATCTGCAGGCATGTCAAGATCAGGTAAATATTATTTGCAAGTGAAACAGCTCTCTAACGGAGGCAGTTAAAATAATAAGGAGAGCCAAGTTTACATGCATTAATTGTATTCTCAGAAGAGAGAAACTTGCCACTTCATCTTTCACCCATCCTGGTTACTTTTTTTTGAGATGGAGTCTTGCTCTGTTGCGCAGGCTGGAGTGCAGTGGTTGGAGTGCAGTGGTGTGAGCTCAGCTTACTGCAACCTCCACCTTTCAGGTTCAAGTGATTCTCCTGCCCCAGCCTTTTGAGTAGCTGGGACTACAGGTGCCTGCCAACATGCTCGGCTGTTTTGTATTTTTAGTAGAGATGGGGTTTCACCATGTTGGCTAGGCTGGTCTCGAACTCCTCCCCTTAAGTGATCCACCTGCCTCAGCCTCCCAAGGTGTTGGGATTACAGGCATGAGCCACCACATCTGGTCCTGGTTACTTGTGAATTGACAATGGCAGTTTATTCCCCATTGCATCAATCTGAACAGTGATGTTTGGCTTGGTGATCTTCCTCAAACTGAGCTCCCTTCTATTCCAACAACCTTTACCTCTGCCCTATGGTTTTATGAGGCTGAATGTCACATTGCCATTGGCCCCTGACCTACAGTCATTCGTTCCCATTTCCAGGTTCTGCTTACATCGCTTGTCCTGCAAAGACTTCCACTTGCCTCTCCATCTGGCCAAATCCTGGCCATCCTTCAAAGAAGGAGAATTTCAGGTTCTACCTCTTTCAAGAAGCCATCTCCAATGCTCCTAGACTGTACTAATTCAACTTGCCATTTGAATAGTTATACTTTGTCCCCCAGAGTAGCCCAGAAGTACCTGACAAGCAGGGGCCAGATCTGATATGATTCTCAAGTGGCTACGGCAACACTGGGTGTTCAGGCCCAATACAGAAATACCTGTATGGGGATTCAAAATCATTCGCTTGAAGCAATTTGCCACGTATGCAGACCTAGCGGGAGGATGTGGTCAATTCCCACTCCTTGCCATCGGAGACCTCGTCCTTTAGTGGATGCATGAGGCCTTCATATTCTGGGGCCCAGATACTCAGAGCACAGTGTAAATACTCTCAAGAGCATCTCTCCTTGCATGAGAAAAGGTCTGTGGTATTGGCACTGAAAACCCAGCTCACCTGCCCAATTTGGCACGTCCCACGGTATAAGCCCCTGATGGAGCCTAGATGCTTAGGTAGAATTTTGTTAGAAAACTTTGCTGGATACTGGTGGTATAGGTTTAGATCCCAAGTCCTCAAGGAAAGAAAATTATACAAAATGGGCACACTTTGGATCCAGCAGTCTCCAAAGTGTTACTGGAAAGAAAATCAGGTAGAGAAATAATAAAACAGAAATTGCAGTATTTTATGTCATCTTTAATCTTTGTGCATTTTCTCATGCCCAGCATAAGGTACCTAACATTGATGACAACAGCAACAACAACTACTCCACTCATTGAATGTTATCACATACCACGTGCAGTTCTACAGCATTTTCCAGATTGCAATTCAATTTCATTCTCACAGCAACACTGCAGGGTAGACATCATGACTGGCATCTTTTAGAGGTATATGAGTGATAAGTGAATTTGAGTATGCATAAATTGAGAGTGCATGCTTAGGTTATTTTGTACTATTAGGACCATACGCTCTAGTCTCTTTGTCTTTCCCTCTTCTTTGGGAGCCCCCATTTCTGTGGGTTCCTTCCTACTTCTGGGGTGGTGTGGGCATCTCCCACTTCTTCAGGTGGCCTCCTTTTTCTGCACAGCCCCCTCCAATTCTGCGGCCATGTCCCCCTGTGAGTGTCCCCCACTTCTAAAGCCAAAAATCCCAAGAGATGTAGACTTCCTCCGGTGAAATCACTAGCAGTTTAACCACCAGTCATTGAAGGATCCACCCTGTACCCTCAAAGTTAATGCCCCCAGTACCAAGTTGTGGTACAGGCAGATATGCTATGAAGTTTCAGAAGGGTGGGGTCACACTCATTTCTGTGCATCACTTCTTTTCCTTTTTCTTTTTCTTTTTTTTTTATTTTTATTTTTTGAGACAGAGTCTCCCTCTGTTACTCAGGCTGGAGTGCAGTGACCTGATCTTGGCTCACTATGACCTCTGCATCCTGGGTTCAAGCATTCTCGTGTCTCAGCCTCCAGAGTAGCTGGGACTACAGCAGTGTGTCACCAGCCCAGCTAATTTTTGTATTTTTAGTAGAGATGGGGTTTCACCATCTTGGTCAGGTTGGTCTCGAACTCCTGACCTCAGGTGATCTGCCTGCCATGGCCTCCCAGAGTGCTGGGATTACAGGTGAGCCACTATGCCTGGCCCTGTACATAAGTTTCAAATGGGCCCGTGGCTTTGCTCTTTTGACTTTATTGCTGCTACAGTGGTTGGCCTTTCCTCCATCCCAGATAGCACCAGTTTGAAACCCAGGTGGCGGGGGCCACCCTCCATTAGAGGAAGGCCACCACCTGTACAGCCTTTAGTGAATCCAAGGTCACTGTGGCAGAGAAGCCTGTGTGAAGGAGCCAGGCTGCTGATGCACACTGAAGGCCCACCAAGGGCTTGGCAACAGCATGCCCTTAATTTAAGCCATTGGGTTTAAATTTGACTCATCGTGCCATATTCCAGCCTTTTGTTTGCCAAACCGCCAGTCAACTTAAACTAAAACATGTTTTTGGAAAATGCTTTCAGGGGTGGTAGGAATGCAGTAACTTGCTGGGAACATTCAAATACACTTAGGGTGGTAATGCAGGAGAAAAACAAGAACATACATCAGTTTAGGTTGTGATGCTCTGCTGCAGAGGGACAAAGAAACTGGGGTTGCAAGCTTCTATTTGTCCTTCGTGATCCACTAGCACATATGGGTTAGTTTACTCCAGTGAGAAAACTGGTGCTCAAGTTCTCCATGACCTTCCTGGGCTGTGAATGGCAGCTACAGTTACTGTATAGTTGGGCTCATTCTCATCCCATAGAGAGAGCTAGGAGTGATCAGCTCAAAGGTCATTCTGGCATTAAGACCCTCTCCTGTGAGAGCATGTGTGCAAATATTTTAGTGATGATAAAAGGCAGGCTCCATTTTGCATTTTGCCCTCTAAGCAATGCCATTGAAAGGAGAGAGCACTGAAGCAGGAGTTGCAAAAGCAGGCTCAGGTGTCCTGCCTTTATTCCACATCCTTTCCTGGGCAGGCCTTGTGCAAATCACCCAGTTCCCTGGCCTCTGCTTCCTCACCTCTAAAATGGGTTAACAACATTTGCCTACTCTGCAGCCTGACTGTGCCTATCAAAGGTGTAGATATACAAAGATGGAATTTGTAAACCACAGTGTAACAGATTTATGATTTGCTGGTTGATGGCGTCTGGGAATACCAGAGCCTGTTAAAAGTCATGACTTTCGACTCCACTGCTTGGCTAAGATGCTCTGTTTCTTGTTTTTTTTTTTTTTCCTTTTTTTCCCCCCAGTGGCTTCCTCCTGCGTACTAGATAATGTAGCCTCATCCTCAAAGCTTCTTCTCAAGTCTGTCCAATCTCCTTTTCTAGCCATATTTAAATGAAGCTTTTCTAGCCATCACTAGTGTTTATAAACTTCTTACTACGCATGATTAACCCACATCAACTGGCTAGCTTATTTAGCCCTCATCATATCTAGGAGCAGGCTGCTAGTGTCATGATTTCCATTTTACAGATGAGTGAGTGAGGCGTGCCTAGGATCATCATAACCAGCTCGTGGCAACACGCTTCGATGATCTTATATATATTTTTTGAGACAGAGTTTTTAAAACAACAGCCTCTGTTGCCCAGACTGGAGTGCAGTGGCGTGATCTCAGCTCAGTGCAACCTCCGTCTCCCAGGTTCAAGTGATTCTCCTGCTTCAGCCTCCTGAGTAGCTGGGATTACAGGCATATGCTACCACATCTGGCTAATTTTGAATTTTTAGTAGAGACAGGGTTTCTCCATGTTGCCCGGGCTGGTCTCGAACTCCTGACCTCAGGTGATCCACCTGCCTGGGCTTCCCAAAGTGCTGGGATTACAGCTATGAGCCACTACCCCAATTTCTTTTAATGCATACTTCTCAGACTATCAGACTATACGGTAGGGGGCAATAATTTTTTTTCTGTAAAGTTCCAGATAGTAAATATTTTAGGCTCGCAGGCTATAAGCTTTCTGTCGCTCAACTCTGAACCCAACTCTGCCATTTTTGCACAAAAATAGCCATAGACGATATCTAATGAATGAGCATAGCTGTGTTCTAATAAAACTTTATGGATACTGAAATTTGAACTGTACATAATTTCCATGTATCATTAAATATTATACTCCTTTCAATGTTTTAAAACATTGAAAAACATGCAAATCATTCTTAGTTCATGGGGCATATAAAAATAGGCAGCAGGCTATTGAGCTGAGGGCTAGAAGTTTGCGACCCCTGCTGCAGACTTTCAAGACAGAGCCATAACTATTTCATCTGTTTCCCTCACTGGCTAGTGGTAGGGCCTGGAGAAAATAATACAGGTTTTAGAGGAGTATGTGTTTGAGTTCAAGTTCAAGCTCTGTATGACACTGTACTCAGCAATAACAGATACTCTATAACAGTTGGTTTTCTGCCCTTTTAAAGTCATATTTTTTAAGGTACTGCCCAGTTTTTTTCTTAATTTCATCTTATCCTGATAATGCAGTTTCTCCAGTGACTCACTAGGGACCAGGGGAAGAGGGGCAGTTATTTGGGTAAATGTTGGTGTTTTCTGTCATTGAGCCTCTGAAGAGAATATAAAGATTTATATTTATATTATATATAAATTATATATATATTCTCACTGAAGAGACTATAAAGATTTAAAAAATATATAACCATTCTAAGGACCTCAAAAGTCCCACTGCAAACAGGCAAATCTCTACCCCCAACTGTATCTGGTCTATGAATGGAGGCTTCAGGTTTCAATCACCCTTGAAAGATGGTTGCATATGCTAAAATCCTACTTAACTTTCTGAAAAGTAAGTTACATTGCATTTTGAAATTTATATAACACTTTCACACCCGTTACCTTTATTTTTACATTTTATTTTTTCATTCTTTTTTTTTTTTTTTTTTTTTGAGACGGAGTTTCACTCATGTTACCCAGGCTGGAGTGCAATGGCGCGATCTCGGCTCACCGCAACCTCCGCCTCCTGGGTTCAGGCAATTCTCCTGCCTCAGCCTCCTGAGTAGCTGGGATTATAGGCACGCACCACCATGCCCAGCTAATTTTTTGTATTTTTGGTAGAGACGGGGTTTCACCATGTTGACCAGGATGGTCTCGATCTCTTGACCTCGTGATCCACCCGCCTCGGCCTCCCAAAGTGCTGGGATTACAGGCTTGAGCCACCGCGCCCGGCTATTTTTTCATTCTTATAAAAATGCTTCAATACAGGTATGCCTATCCTAGTTTTATAGTTTAGAGAAGTAAAGTGATTGATTTGCAGAAGGCACCACAAAAAAGAAGCTTCAAGCTCTGAGCTGGAATAGAGAAGGGGCTGTCCTCTTTGCATCACTAAATTCCTGATGGACCTCAGTACACGCCCAAAAGTCATATCCAGAGCTTAATGTCTCAGTGCACTTCATTTAAAAATTCTCCTTAATATGCAAAGTGTAATATCTAGGCTCCAAAGTAGTTTCTGAGCTGGTTCGTAAACTTGAAAACTGGTTGGGATCACCAGGCAGGTATTTTAAAAGTAGCAGTGCCTAGGTACCACCTTCAATTAATTAAATCGGAAGCTCTAGAGATGGGCTTCTGTAGTCTAAGCTTCAAAGGTGATTCAAATGTGCAAGGACCACTGGGGTCACAGCAGGCTCACTTTAGAGCCATTAAGTGGGTAGTGGCCTCTGAAACTTTCTCCGGGTTGACTTGATGCTCAAGTCTCACTTGATCCTCTGACCTCTCTGTGACCTGGTTGGTTGGCACTCACCTCGTCAAGGTTACAAACTTCCAGTCTGACTGGCTCAGTCTCTGGAATCCTCTCTAGCTCCCCATGAGAATTTCCAAAATGTATTGGTCTTGAGGTGTAGGGTAAACTATTTTTTAAATGTCCTTCCACAAATCGGCAGGTTGCTGCTTCTAGAGATGTGAAATCTTCTTTAAAACACATAGCTAGAACTATCTTTATGTCACTGGGGCTGTGTAGACGAGGGAGCAGGGCCAACGTATATAGCTTGAAGCCAGTGAAAATGATGTACAAATGTTATATAAACATCTTTCCAAGTTACAGTAAAAAATCTTCTGACTCGACACATTCCATGAAATTTTCATGCTGAGTGATAAAAATGATAACATTTTGAGATAGTAGTGCTAGCCATCTCTTTTATTACCTCTGCATGTCTTTTTTGGAAGATGGCAACCAGCATGAACATAACAGATTTTCAGAAAATGTATTTGGCTCTCAAGGCTTTAAACTTTTTTTTTTTTTTTTTTTTTTTTTTTTTTTTTTTTCCAAATGGCCCTTAAAATTGGTTTAGCTCCTTAGTGAAACCAGTAATCACTGTAGCATTTAAACACCATTAGGTCAAGTAGAAGATGGGGATGATATACTGGCAAGCTACTTTGAAAGTTGGTTTAAGGATAAGAATGTCTGAGAAGTATATTGAGTTTCTAAGAAGGAAAACCTCAAAACACGGTGGCTATCATTAAAATGTTTTTAAGTTCTTTATAAAAATAACATATTATTTCTCAAATTACAGAGGTCTCTAATAGTGATGGGGAAAAATTTGTTCTTTGCAAAATAGAAATATTTTTCCACTATTTCTGAACCTAACAACTTTGAAAGCATGCAGCAGTTTTTCTAAGATTATTTAAAGCAAAATGCCCGTGATGTATTTTACAATTAGATACTCTTAGCGTTCGCTGTGCTGAGTCTCGATCAAGTGTCAGATTTGCCAACTGTTTTTTTTAAAAGTAGAAAACATTTTAATTAACTCAATTGAAAAGGCATTTTAGGGGGAAATCAATAATTTTGGTAAGTAGGCAATAATAAACATTAGTGGCTGGCTTTGCACAGCAGATTCTAGGCTGCAAAGTGCTTCTGTTTATATCACTGAGTTTCTCCAGCTACCCTGGAAAGCTGAGGTAAGTCCTTCTTATAGAGAAGAAAACCAAGTCTTAGGAAGGCTGAGACAGTTTGAAATCAGTGGAGCTGGGACCTGCCCTCAGGCTGTTTTACTTCAGATCGGCTGCTCACAGAGAACTATGGTAGCAGTTAAAAGTGTTGGTTCTAAGACTGCCCAGATTTCAAATCTTGATTTCATCTCTTTGTGACTGTGGACAAGTCATTTTATCTTGCTGTACGGCCATTTGTTTACAGAGAGATCATAAAAGCACCCACATTTTATAGGGTTATTGAAAAGATAAAAGGTGAAAACTAACATACATGAAATAGATTATCATGTATGAAATAGATTATCACTATCCCGATGCTTGTTCCTTTGCTTTATTTCTTGTTAGAAAAAAAAAAAAAAAGCAGGCAGAAAGGAAGACCATCTAAAAACTGACCATTTTGAAGATCAGTCTGTAATAAGACATCAGATCTAAGTGTCTTCCTCTAATACCTAGAAGATGGAAACTATTCGTATTCTTAGCAACGGAAGTTTCCAGATCACTCTGGGCCTGTTTCCAACCAGTGTAGACTAGTTTGTGGGCCCTAGGAGGACTAGGTGACCTCCATGAACTTGCAGAGTCACACTGAATGGCATGAACATTTCACCCAAGAAGGTCTCTTATTTTTATCCCTTTTGGATTGGCAGAAGAGCTTAGCTGGAGTGAATGGACCTGCTCATGTGGCTCAGCTCACAGCTCCTAACCTGCTCCTTGCAGGCCTGGGTTTTTATCAGGTCACTTTGGACAGCCAAGCCTGCATCTGCCCAGATGACAGGTGAAGGATCCAGGTCTCAAGGGGCCTTGAATGTCATCACCCTGGCTGAGCCTCTGTAATCATCTGACTCAGTAACACGGCACTGAGAAGCACAACAACCCAGGAAAAAGAAAATAAAAACCAAACCAACCCACACCCACGGGGAAATTTCCCTACTTCAGAGCCTAAAACCCAAACAGCTGCTACCTCCCAGGTTGAACTGCTGACAAAAGTATACAAGGGAGCTCTGGAGTGTGGGCAGGGGGGACAAAAGAGTAAACCAATGAAAAATCATCAATAACGTGATAGTCCCATATCCCATGGTTAAGCTGATTTGCTTTACTACCTTCATCATTAATATTTTGCTAAAGCTTATTAACCTTTTTTTTTTTTTTCCAAAATAAGGTTTAAAATGGAAAGCAACAGATCTAAACAAGAGATCTTTTTTTTTTTTTTTTAGATGGAGTCTTGCTCCTGTTGCCCAGGCTGGAGTGCAATGGCACGATCTCAGCTCACTGCAACCTCTGCCTCCTGGGTTCAAGTGACTCTCCTGCCTCAGCCTTCTAAGTAGCTGGGATTACAGGTGTGCGCCACCATGCCCAGCTAATTTTCTTGTATCTTTAGTAGAGATGGAGTTTCACTATGTTGTCCAGGCTGGTCTCGAACTCCTGACCTCAGGTGATTCACCTGTCTTGGCCTCCCAAAGTGCTGGGATTATAGGCGTGAGCCACTGTGCCCAGCCAAAACAAGCAGTTTTAAGCTTTAGGTGGACACGGGACTGAATACCGTTACCACATGGGGGTGGAAGGGACCCACTGGCAAGAAACATGGAAGTGCTTTAACTCAGCCAGTTTTGTGGCCTTATCTGAGAGTGCCTCACCCCCCGCCCCAGGCCCCCCGAGTCAGCTGAAGTGGGACAAGAGGGAGATGGTGAGAACAGTCAGAGGGTAGGGTTTTAAAACAGGTCAAAGTGCTCTAGGGCTTGCTTCCTGTTGAATTCTGTCTTGCTAAGGCTGTTGCCAGGGCCAGTGCTGCCTGTGACACGTTCCCCTGTATCCTCGGGGCGGGCTTGAAAGGGGCTTGGCATGAAATTTCACCTCAAGAGAGAGGCTCACTAACTGACTCACTGGGGTATTACGGCAGCCCTTGACCATCCTGGCCAATCTCAGGGACATCCTAGTAGGACCCACTTAAGAACCTGAAGTATGTTGAAGAAGAAAGAGATTAGGGATAACAGGGGGTGAGGGGCTAGGGAAGGATAGCATTAGGAGAAATATTTAATGTAGATGACGGGGTGATGGATGCAGCAAACTACCATGGCACGTGTATACCTATGTAACAAACCTGCATGTTCTGTACATGTGCACAATAACTTAAAGTGTAATAAAAAAAGTAAAAAAAAAAAAAAAAAGAAAGAGGTTGCGGGATCTGTCTTCTGCTTGCCTCAAAATTCTTAGGGTCCTAAAAAGTTATTTTTTGGGGAAACTACTTCAAGACAACCCAAAGAGATGATTCAACTTGAGAAGGAGCCAGGATGAGCCTTTAGGCGTTTGAGCCTTACCCGGACCACGTAGTTAAATCGTCTGGAATCCAGAATGGCAGTTGAGAAGTCCAGTCTGTTGAAAGCTTCCCCCAGAGTACAATATCCATGGCGCTGAACGTGAAAACAAAGGCACAGAAGTTACTCCTGCCATGCAGAGGTCATCCGCGTCAGAATGGGCCATTTAGAACAACCCAACTGGAGTTTGCCGCATGAGCTTGATGCCCATCTTAGGTGACCTGGGGCACTGGCTTCTTTCCCTTACCCACAAGCCCTTGAGAGCCACCGAGATGGGTAACCCAGCCAGCAGCTGCCTCAGGCAGCCCCTCACATGTTAAAATCCCCCTTTTTGTGACTTACACCATTTGGGACCTTGCTTATGATTTTTCCACACATTAGTCTGGAAAAACAAGTAATTGCTTATTAAGAAAAGATTGGGAGCAGGGTATGGGATATGGGATGTCATGATGGTTGATGACAGTAACGTACTCTTGGGAAGAGAATTAGACCTACTTGAATCAACTGTGTCACCACCTTGCCTTATACCAATAGTGCTTTTCTCATTGTGATCATCAAAAGTGTTTTTAAGGTTTTGGGAGGAAGTAAAAGAAGTTTTGATCTTTCACTTAAGAACACACGGGGAATTGGGAGTATAGAGTGCTGGTTCATAGTCCCAGCTCTGCTCAGAGTATCTGGGTGGTCTTGGGAATACCACTGACCTCCTCTGGGCCTCAAATCACAGAGAGAACTAGATGTTTGCCAAGGTCCCTGACAGTGATAGAAATTCTTCCATATTGCCTATATCCCAGTTATTTTAGCAAATGCCTGCGTGGAGAGAAAATATACGTAAAAGGGCTCTATAGAGTGCCATACAAATGTGGTTATTATGTCTTGTCCCCTTCCACATCACACTGAGCAGGCACTGGCAACTTCTACTATATTTAGTGATTAGCCCTTCCAGTACTGAAATTTAACTGAGTTGAAGCCCAAAGAGATCTTAGAACAAAAGGGAGACACTGCCCTGAGACAAAACCCAGGGCAATATAATAATATCTTTGAGATGGGCACGTGAATCTTTATAAAGCACTTTTACATACATAATCTCATTCAACGACTAGAGGGTCCATTTAGTGACTTTTGCTTTTTTCTCTCTCTGTTGTCCACAAACTCTGACGGTTGGCTGGATAGTAGACCAATAGCTATCACGTCCCATGTCCAAGAAGACACTCACGATTTGAAGTAATCCCCCCTCCCTACCATATTCCTCCCAATGCTATCAGGAAGGGACAAGGCTTAGCATGACTGTTTAGTAAATGGATGGAGGCTCACCTCTTTCGTGCTTCCTTTGTGAACATAGATCCATTTTTCTTGGTGGAAATCTATAGAGGCAAAAAGAACACACAGCTTTAAGATTTGCGACATGCCCAAGATTTAAAACATTTCATTTCATTTATTCCAAAGTTTAAAAAGTTTTGACAAAAGATAATGACTCTACTAACAACCTAAGAAGTTTCAAGTGCTTCATTTCTGCAGTGTAGAAATACTGAGGCTATCAGTTACTTGGTCTGAAGCACTCTAAATCTTTGCTAGCCAGATTTCATACACCAAAGCTCCAAATTATTATTTTTTTTCTAAAACCTTATGTCATAAGAAATTACAGGCTGGGTGCAGTGGCTCACACCTGTAATCCCCATAGTTTGGGAGGTGGAGGCAGGCAGATCACTAGAGGTCAGGAGTTTCAGATAAGCCTGGCCAACATGGTGAAACCCCATCTCTTCTAAAAATACAAAAATTAGCCAGGTGTAGTGGTGGGTGCCTGTAATCCCAGCTACTTGGGAGGCTGAGGCAGGAGAATCACTTGAACCTGGGAGGCAGAGGTTTCAGTGAGCCGAGATTGTGCCCCTGCACTCCAGCCTGGGCGACAGAGGGAGACTCTGTCCCCTACCTCCAAAAAAAAAAAGAAATAAAAAGAAATTAGGTTTTGACAGAATGAGTCACATGCTGTGAACAGAGGTGGGCGGATCGCATGAGCCCTGGAGTTTGAGACCAGTCTGGGTAGCATGGCAAAACCCCGTCTCTACTAAAAACACAAAAATTAGCCGTGTATGGTGACAGGCACCTATCATCCCAGCTACTCAGGAGGCTGAGGCATGGGAATCGCTTAAACCCAGGAGGCAGAGGTTGCAGTGAGCTGAGATCATGCCACTGCACTCCAGCCTGGGCGACAGTGCAAGACTCTGTCTCAAAAAAAATTTTTCTTTTTTTTTACAAAGCTACAAATTAAAACAAAAACAAAAACAAAAACCACTAATACTCAAGTACAAGTTTATTTTAAATGCCAAACCTGAAACTTATATAAGGACATGAAAAGTAGAAATCAAACAGATAGCATGAGGAAAACATGCATTACAGATAAAATAACCTATAATTACTGCTGATTAACAAAACTTTATACTCTCTGCTGATACTTACATATAGTATCTAGAAATGTTAATACGATTTATACAAGGAAAGAGGGAGAAAAATCTATTTTCAAAGCCTCGAAAGAATTCAAGATAAAAGTACACACTGGAACTGATTTGGCTGACCATATCACTATAAAATAACCTATGTCAAATGCAAATGACTAGCAGGAAAAAAAGCCCTCAACTAGCAACTGACTTTTATAAACAAGACTGTAAAGAACATGTTAATCTTGCTTGTAAAATGCACAGCCAGGTTTCTGAGTGTTAGGATCCCAGTAACCTTTGTCAGTGACACAGTAAGACATTGAGGCAGATGTGTGACATGGGAGGTGTTATTTTTTTTTCCCTCCAAGAACCAATCATAACTATCTTCAAACAGCTTTTTTCTTAAGTGCAAAACAAGTGGCTTACACTGAGTTTTGGTTTTGCTATTCAGCATGTCCTTCTTTCTCTTCTTGGCTGCAACATCATAGTTCAGGCTGTTGAAAAGATTCTCCTTATTGTATACTTCCTTGTTGCAGTAACTATGAATAACAGAAGACAAAGAAGATGAGATGTAAAAGCGATACATGAACCTGAGTTGTTTCTATAAATAACTTCGTGAGTTATAAAACAAACAAACATACAGGCTTCTCAAACAAAATAAAACAATAAAATGATCACTCAAAAATAAGTCAGCCAGGGGTGGTGGCTCACGCTTGTAATCCCAGCACTTAGGGAGGCTGAGGAGGTCGTGACTCCTGTCACAAGGACAGAAGTTCAAGACCAGCCTGGCCAAATGGTGAAACCCTGTCTCTACTAAAAATACAAAAATTAGCTGGGCATGGTGGCTGAGGCAGAGAATTGCTTGAACCCAGGAGGCGGAGGTTGCAGTGAGCCGAGATTATGCCACTGTACCCCAGCCTGGGCAACAGAGTGTGAAGCCACCAAAAAAAAAAAAAAAAAAAAAAAAAGTCTATACAGGCACAGACTTCCCCTTCAGGATGAAACATTTTCACATCTGTGTGGAAGGCAGGGATGGGGGCTTCTACTTCTTTTGAATTCCCTAACAGTGCCTTGCATTGTAATTTGAAATACAGCACTCTACTCTTCAACTAAGAGCAATGCAGAGAACTACAATATTACTTTAAACAAAAATGACGGATGGGGGAGGGCTGATTACTGACATCATGTACTACACAATGCCTCCATTTTGCAAAAGCATCTACCCCAAGCTGCTGCTGCTTCTTAAAAAAAAAAAAGCTTCATTGAGATAAACTTCACATACCGTACAATTCATCCATTTAAAGTAGACCCAGGCTGCTTTTAAGTAGCATCCTCCTAACATGTCTTTAAAACATGATCATGTTTACAAAAATCTGACTTATAAACTCCATGTCTAGGAGATGCTTAGTGTAGAGCGCCAGCTGCTTAAGTTTTAGGTAGTGCCTGGACCGACACACACTAGGCATCGTGCTGCGAGGTGAAGACCCTTGACTAAACAAGGTAAACTTATAATTGATAACTTTATAAGGGCTGAACAGACACTGGATGGCCCTGCCTAATTCACAGGTGTTTGAAGGATGGGCAGCTTCAACGTGGGTGCTTATTTCCTTCAGTGTACTGAGCGATCACTTGAGGGGTAATGAGCTATTCTACTATACAGTGTAACTTCCAAGTAAATCTCTGAATAATTTTCACAGTAAGAATGCAGGAGAAACACTGAGGTATGATGGTAAGATAGGTTTCCCAGCTCCCTCAACCCCCACGAAGTATGTAAAACAGGATTTATAATGCCAGCTGGTAAAACATAAATTAGGGTTTTTTTTTTTTTTTGGCTATACCACTGATATTTCATACTCCTTCAATTTTCTGAGTTTCTCTGCTGAATTTAAAGTGTAATTTGATTTCTATCTTTTTTGGATATACATCTGTCGGGTACAATTATGTACATCTGCACTTCTCTATTTCCTTGGCATTGTGTAAATGGTAGAAGAGAAGAGAAGATTTGAAGCAATTTCCAGTATCTTTTTGTTATTAAGACAATAGTCTCTCAAGTAGCACTTCGATTAGGATAAGTATCTTGCTAATATGCTTCCATGCGACATCTCCAACAATATACTCAGTGCTGCTTTTCTGGATCTTTCAGGACAAACTTGATAAATAATCATTTGTTAATCTTCCTTCTTAAGGCCATGCTTCATACCATTTATTGAGTTTCCTACTAAACTCAATAGCATTCTCCTGTTCATTCAGGGAAACAGGATATTTTTAGGTCTCAGATAGAGTCCTGCAGAAACGTCCTCTCAGACGCACTTTCAAAAGCAAGCCAAGGTTGAGTGTTTTGGGCCAGGCTTTGTATAACACATGAGTGTGTTTCTGTCTCCTTGCATGACTACAGGGGTACAGAATTACTGACCAGTTGATTATCTGCTCCAAGGTCAGAAGGAAAAGAGGGACAGAACAAAGAGCAGAACTGAGTCCCTGAGGCTAACTTAAGACATTTCAATCAACGCCTAGAAAAAAAGGGCAAAAGACAGAAGGTCATTTGAGTGGTCCACGATGTACCACAGCTGAGAACAGCTTTAGAAAGCCAAGCTAGAACATTTTATGTGCAAAAATACCACACGAAGGCTTACTTTGAAAGAACACACCCCCCCCCCCAACAACAAAAACCTACGGTATAAATCCACACATAGAGAATCATAAAATGAGGCTGTCTTAGTCTCGGTGACAACATTTAAGGTCCGGCAGCAGATTTGCCCAGCCCGGGCCATAGATTGCGATCATGACTTTGCAAGTTCAAATATTTATATTTCATCTTATTCTTTTCCAATTGAAAACATTCTTCAAAGGAATTGGCGCACTCACTTCCTCAGAAGCTACAATAACCTGCTTTAAGGCTGAGTGACTCATTTCAAAAGCCAGTTTAGAAAGAATTTTACATAATTGATGATGTTCTCTCACTGTAGAATGTAGAAAAGTTTGAACCAAAGAGAAACCCTATCCTTTTCACTTGGTACTAGGTTTTGGATTCCGGAGATAGGGCCTGGAAAGAAGGGCTATGGGGTTTATTTGTGTTGCCTACTTATGTGTTTTCTTTTAAGCAATAATATATTCAGTTAGAGGCTATTTTGAGAGACCAATTGTGTCCTTTTCAAGGAAATGCAAAGCCAATGGAAAATTACAACTGAAATTTTTAACAAGAAAAACCACCACCATTTAGGAATTGTAGCATTGGAGTTTTGTTGTTGTTTTTTTTTTTTTTTAAATAAGCAAAACCATCTCAACGCGGCTGCTTTCTTCACAAAATTCAATACTAGCCAGCAAATGGCTATTTTGTGACACTTTTTACTAATCTAGATTTTTATAGGTGCAGGTCTAGAATAAGTAAAAAACCCCAGCCCCACATTACCACATATCAAGACACTTAAAGGCAACTTTTAAAAAATTTCAAAATAAGACCATAAATAAGATGGTTTTGGCAGCAGATAAAGGGAATGAAAAAAAAAAGAGCCCTATTTCTCATTTCATTTGCAATAAAAACTATTTAAGAAAGCTGTGACGTGCCCCAAGAGGTTTAATTGTAGTTATAGAGCCTTGATTAAAGCCAGTGAGATTTCTATGCTAATTGACTCATGCATCTCTAGATCGCCAGACTCCCAAGGTTAGTACCCAGAATGCTCTGGTGAAACAAACAGCCTAGTGTATAACGCTCATAGAACAGTGTCTGGCACACAGTAAGCTCTTATAAAATCTTAACTATTATTTTTACCCAGGCACCAAGGTAAACTTCCTGCTTCTGGGTCCAGCGTTAGCTATACAGTAAAGCAAGATTTGAGTCAGTTTTCAATGACAGAAGTGTAGGCTTACAGAAGAGTGGCAGAGGCTCAGACAGTCTAGGTTACTCATCCTGGGGGTGGGCGGCGAGGGGGTGGTTGCTGACGAGGGCTGTGCGGGCGCCTGAACCACCACTTCCTTGAAGCATTCTTGGATCATCTCCATTCACGCCGAGCTCTTTCCTTGCATTTTTAATCTGCACCACCATATTTAACACTTGCCATTCCCCTTGTATTTTATATAATGTCAACATTTTTGAGAAGGGGTCTTGCTTTAAGCTTATCTTAAATCGTCCCGTGATCTCACTCCTGGGCACATGGCTGAGATTGGATTTGTAACATACATTGGAGGAGGACAGAGTCCTGGGCCACAGAGAGGATGACCAGCTGAGTCCAGAATGGGTATGCTGTGTGGACAAGCTTTGGTCAACACGAAACAACAGCCCCAGGCTGAAAACCACCCAACGCATCCTTCCTTCATCCCTTGCTCTTGTTTGGGCGGCTCACAGAATGGTCCATGGAATCAGAGACGTCGGTCTACCATGTCTCTGCAGTCCTGTTTCAGGGTCCCTCCCTGCTTAAGGACCCACCTTTTGTTTTCTCAGGACAGGAGAGGCATTCAGCTTCACCTGTGTCGCCAGGCACGCAGCCCAAACCTGACTTCACAGGGGAACATCACCAAGACCAAAAACAGGGAGGATATCTGAGATGACAAACCCAGACCACAGAAAGCCAACTGCTTTTAAGTAGTTGGCAGGCTTTTCATGCTAAGTAGGGAAGGGATTGTTTACAGTTGCTGGAAAAAAAAATACCCTGCAAACAAACAGCCAGCTGCTTTGTTAAGAGGCTACCAAATGATTCTTAAACGCTGACTCAGAGGACCACAGGTGGTCAGAATATCAATGACTATTTGCGGTAATGATGATGGATGTGACAGCGCCAGCTCAGGTGTGAAACGGGAGGAAAGAAAGAGTGAACGGGACACGGGAGGTGGGCTGTGCAGGAAGCCACCTGATCCCAGCCCAGTCTAAGCTTTTGTGGTAAGTTAAAACCATCTTCAGTTCTTCTATACTGTGAAGACAGAGATATCACTATTTATTTCTAAAGGAGATTGACACCAGTTTATCTTTTGATGCTGGTATTTTAAAATAAATTTTAAATTTTTAGTTATTTTTAGAGATAGAGTCTCTTTCCGTGGCCCAGGCTGGAGCGCAGTGGCACAGTCATGACTCACTGCAACCTTGAACTTCTGGGTACAAGTGGCCCTCCCACCTCAGCCTCCCGGGTAGGTGAGTATGAATACGACCCTACATTTTAAATCCTCCCCTGCTGAACCCAATCACCTGCTCCCCGCTGAGGAGCAGCCTGCAATTATATTTGGGTGAGCAGCTCTAACATGGCTCTTCAGACCCTTTCTGCACCTTTATAGAAAGAACTTGAACTTGTATACAGAAACAAAGTACCAAAATATTAGATCATTGTCCTTAGGAACAAGGAGAAAGCGTTTCCCATTTTGTTGAGGGAATAATTCAGGCATAATTGGTAACTCCAGTCAATAAAAGACAGTCTGTCAATAGCAGTTGGTCTTACTTTTCTGTAAATAAATTGCCTGATTTTGTGTAAATAAGGTTTCCTTATGGTGATCCCTAAACTCCTCTGGGACTGCCTCCAAGTAACTTCAACATAAATGGTTACATGCTGGCGGTTAGTACGTTCAGGTCTCTCCGGACAGACTCCAGGATTAAATAATGTCTTTCTTTACTTTGTGAGACAATGGGAATTTGACGCATTACATATCGCAAACAAATGGGAGGCACGGGAAGCCGAGCTGCCAAAATAACCACATTTTCTTGATAGTTTTCTCAAAATTATTGCCAGTGCTTTATCCAAGCAACCAGTGGGTAAATCTCAGTAAGTGGGAACCTGGCCCAGAAACAGAATTCTCCATCGAAGTCAATTTAAGGGTGCAGGGGCCCATAGTTTTAACCGAAGGCGGCAGGAAAAGGCACCCAGGGGTGACCCTGGCTGCACCAGTCCTTTCTGGAATCACTTTCATGGCCCCCCCTCACTGGGCTAAATGGTGAGTCTCTGAAAGTCAACTGTCGAGGTCAGGGGCTGACAAATTCTAGGCAACCTCACTTATTAGCGGGCGCTGGCGTAGTTAGCCAAGCTGAGAGGGGAGCGCAGCAGACCTCAAGTTTCCCACCAGATCACGGAGCTCAGATGAGACCTCCAATCCAGAGCCCACGCCAGGCAGGCTTTCCGCGGCTGACAGGCACCCCTGGAAACAGTGCACGCTCTATACAAAGCAGACCGACCGAGAGGGCCACCGGGAAACAGGTGCAAGAGCCCTGTCTTCCCAGAAGCAGAGCGCTGTTGAGTTTCATCTCCTGCCCACAGCCCCCTCTGCACCTCCGCAGCCCGCCCAGTAAGCAGCTCCCCAGGGACCATCTGGCTGTCCCTTCCTGGTTACTCATCCTCCCTGCCACTTCGTGGTTGCCCGTGCCTGGGCAGGGCCTGGAAGCGCTCCAGGTGGGATCCGCATCGCATCCGGTCACCGGTCACGTCCACCGCGCTTGGGCGCTGGGAGTCCGGCGACGAGGAGGTGAAGGGGCTCAGCCCACTCGCCCGAGCCCCCACACGCGCAAAGTGAGCGACTCTGGGGTCCTTAAAGCAGGGACCACTAAAGCGGTGTGATTAAGTCCGAGCGAGCGTTCGGGGGCACTACCCGCGAATGTCGTCAGATAGAGGGACCAGGTGTTCCGTAAGGAGTCGTGTCCACTTGGGGACAATGACCTTGAACAATAAGAGAAACCGGATTCCCAGTCTCCCGTGATCTGGAGACCTCTGCAGAAATGCGGGCACCGCAGTCCCACCCTCCCGGTCAGGGTCTCCCTTCGCAGCCCGCTCCAGCCCCGCCTGCCCCGCATTCGCCGTCCCTGCGCCCCCAAGACCAGTCCCGGTCAGTGTCGCGGGGCTGGAAGTTGGTGGCGGGTGCCCTCACCTGCTGAGGTCGCTCACGAAGCTGCCGCTCTTCTCATCCAGGAAGCGCTTCCAGCCGTCGGCCGTCTTCACCCAGCTCTGCCCAGGGGACCTCCAGTCCTGGCCGAGGAATGGCATGGCACCGAGAGCGGACGGGGCGGACTGGGAGACGGGACCGGCCTGGCGGCCTCGGGGACGCGCCACCCGGGGCGGATGCTCGGGGTGAGGGGCCCGCGAAGGGGGCGGCGGCCGGGAACTGGCGTGGGGGCGGCTGGGCGGCGGGGCTGCGGAATGGCGCGGGGCACCCTGCGGGGCTGCGGGCGCGGGGAGGGTCTCGGGCGCTGCAGGCTCCGGGAGTGCTGCGCGGCTGTCGCGGCCGCAGTATTTATCCCCGCCGCCGGCCTCAGCTCTTTGTTGCCGGAAGAGCCGCCTGCTCTTAGCCCGGCCCCCCGGCCCGGAGGCCACGTGGCTTTGTTTATGGGCTCGGCTTGTTTTCCGCGGCTCTAGCTCCCCTCCCGGTTGCACAACCGCGCGGGTGGAAACTTGAAGCGGCGCTGCCAGGCCGGGTCCCTAGCCGCCCCTGCCACCTCCACGCGCCCTCCCCTCCCCCAGGGCACCGCGGCCCCTAAGCGAAGCACTGTGCTCGGAAAGCTGTGCCCGGGTCTCTTGAAGCTCCTGGGCTGGCGAGGTGCAGGGAGCGGACCGGAGCTGCGTCCGGGTCCCTGCTAGGTGGGCGTGGGGAGCAAGGCCAGCCCCCTCCTGCCCCGGAGCTGTCAGGATCCACCTCCGCAGCCAGATCAGCCTCCAAGGGCGTCTGCAGAGCTGGGGCCCGCAACGCATGGCCCGGGGCAGAGTAGGGGGCGCAGCCTCCTGGCCTCACTCATTGCCCCGACCCCGCCCTGGCACGCGGGTGTTGGAGCGGGGAGGAGGGACAGCCTCCCAGCCCTCCTGGGCTCCAGTTGTCACTAACCAGTCCTCCATCAGGCTTGCCCCTGGGGTGGCAAAGGAGGGGAAGGAGAGGGTTCGCGCAGGGTGGGAGTAAAGAAAAAGAACAGCCCCCCCCGCCCCGCCCTACCACCCGAACACTTTAAGAGAGGGGTTAAGTGATGTACCCAGGGCCCGTGCTACAGTACAATCTGAAACTACCCCGTTTGCTTTTACTTTCTGTTGTTGTTGTAACAATCTACCCCTCTCTGCAGTAGAAACTCCATGAGAGCTGGTCTGTCTTGTTCCAGAGGCATTTCAGCCCCTGCACCCTGCCAGGCCCAGTGCAGGCCTTCAACAACTATTTGTTGTGTGAATAAGTGAATGGATATGGGAGGCTGCTGGCATGAGGGTGGCTTCTTGCCCTTCATCACCTCTAGTTACGATGCTTTACAGCCTGGTCTATTTGGCAATTAGTTTGCATAGGGCAGCAGCAGCAGACTAAAAATCCCATGCTCAAGCTTCAGCTTCAAACGTGATTCTTCCAAACTCCGCAGCCATCAGTATCATCCCTTCCATTGACTCGGTGTAATCTTTAAGGCTCAGGCAAAGAAACTGTACTTGCCCTATGAGGCTACATGTTGGACTGGGAAGATGTTTTTAATAAAGTTTGTTTTCAAGTAGCCAGAGCTTTCTGATTTAGATTTCCCACTGTAAATAATTTATTAGTGTGATAATAGTAAAAAACAAAAACAAAAACAAAAACAAACAGCTTGTAAAAACATGCAGAAGTTCCAAGCTAATGTTAAACACTGTGATAGTGCTAACAAGTGAGGCAGTGTTGGGTCTGGTCTCTGTTGGAGGGAGTTGGCATCTGCATAATTAAGGGATGTGATTGTTATTATTATCATTATTTTTGAGACAGGGTCTCCTTCTGTCACCCAGCCTGGAGAGCAGTGATCATGGCTCAGTGCAGCTCAGCCTCCCTAACTCGTGATCCTCCTGCCTCAGCCCCTGATCCCCAGTCGCTAAGACTACCAGCACTCACCACTGCACCAGGCTAATTTTTAAATATTTTTTTTGTAGAGATGGGGTTTTGCCATCTTGCCCAGGCTAGTCTTGAACTCCTGGTTTCAAGTGATTCTCCTGCCTTGGCCTCCCAAAGTGCTGGGATTACAGGTGTGAGCCACCATGACCGGCTGGGATGTGATTATTGAAGATGTGTGTTTGTTATGTATTAGTAAGCTAACTACATCCCTGTAGAAACCACAGATGGCCAGAAGGTAGAAGATTTGAATTCTAATTCTGCTGGAGCAGTATACTACCTGTCCTCCCTTGGATGAATGACTTAAACTCTTAGGGCCCCATTTACTCAACTGTCAAGAAAAAATGGAGTCAATAATACCTACCTTTCAGTATGGTTTAAAAGCAGTGATAGATGAGTTATTAGTACCCATTCTTCCCTCCTTTCCAGTAGTGTCATGCACCCACACTTTTTGGTGATGTGTATTTTTTAAATTCTTGACAATGGGCTTGGCCATGTGACTGGCTTTAGGATGATGACGGATGTGATGTGAGCAGAGGATCTGATGTATGTACTTGATTGGTCTTGACATTTCCTGTGCTCACCTGCTTCATGAAAAGAGCATACCCTGAGTAGCCACTGCTCCTGGAGTGGCTTGAGTGGCATCATGTGTCCCAGGATGTGACACGTGGAACAGATATTCCAGTTGACCCCACAGATGTGTTAGCAAGAAATAAATGTGTCTTGAACGTCACTGAGATTTTTGTGATTTTTTTGGTTATACGCCATTGTTATACATACTGTGTCAATAGCTGACTACTGTAAAGAGTTGAGTGGCTCAAAGTTGGTGAATGTTTAACTTCTAAAATTCAAGCACAAATAGGAAGTTAGAAGAGGCCGGGCGCAGTGGCTCAAGCCTGTAATCCCAGCACTGTGGGAGGCCGAGGCGGGTGGATCACGAGGTCAAGAGATCGAGACCATCCTGGTCAACATGGTGAAACCCCGTCTCTACTAAAAATACAAAAAAAAAAATTAGCTGGGCATGGTGGCACGTGCCTGTAATCCCAGCGAGTCAGGAGGCTGGGGCAGGAGAATTGCCTGAACCCAGGAGACGGAGGTTGCGGTGAGCCTAGATCGCGCCATTGCACTCCAGCCTGGGTAACAAGAGCGAAACTCCGTCTCAAAAAAAAAGGAAATTAGAATTACTTTTATCCTTGCCTTTTGTCTGATAAGTAATCTTAGGAAGCCTTAGTGTTTGTCTCTAGTCCTTCAGCTCCCTGTTCCTCAAAAAACCCCCCGAGTTGTTGCTATCATGTCTTAATACAGGCTTCTTCTGAAGTATGATTGACTGCTTTAGATTTCTCTCAACATACAAAAGCTAACTTGATACTTCTTTTCTTTTTTTTTTTGAAACAGGGTCTTGCTCTGACACCCAGGCTGGAGTGTACTGGTACAATCATGGCTCACTGCAGCCTTGAACTCTTGAGCTCAAGTGATTCTCCTGCCTCAGCCTCCTGAGCAGCTAGGACAACAGGCATGCACCACCATGCCTGGTTAATTAAAAAAAGTTTTTTGGAGAGATGGGGTCTTGCTATATTGTTCAGGCTGATCTCAAACTTCTGGCCTCAAGTGATCCTCCTTCCCTGGACTCCCAAATCATTAGGAGTACAGGCAAGAGCCACCATGCTCAGCTGCCACTTATTTAAACACATGGTTTCTACTGGGGAGTTTTGTAATGCTGGACCCTTCAAGGTAAAGAATTTGCTAGGCTATGTCCAGAACAGTTACCTTCACATCAGATGCTGCCTTGACTTTACAAAGACTCTGTGCTTGGAAGCCCTGTCATAGCTCAGAATTTGAGAATCACCAAAGGGAAAATATCAGTGATAATTATAGCTTCAAGCTGAAGACATAGTGACATGTAGATACTCACAGAATTTCACGAGGCCCAGCACAGACTGGCTAGGACCCTGTGCAGCCTCGTGGTGTGTGCAGCATACACAATATGTGTACCATGGCTGTGTGTTTTATTGCTTAGACACTTAGCTACTTGCCTCTCCTGCGCAGTTTTGTACAACACATTACCCAGATTACGTGCTGGGTATTTGATTTTTTTGTGTGTTTTCTTTTTGCCTTTAGGACTGTGAGCTCCTGGATGGCAGGGCTGTGTCTTAGGAGTTCAGTGCCACAGTGTCTAACAAGGTTCTTGGTACATGATACATTTACATCAATAAATCAACAAATGGGTCTGACACCGTAGCTCATACCTGTAAGCCCAGCACTTTGGGAGGTTGGGGTGGGCAGATCACCTGAGGTCAGGAGTTTGAGACCAGCCTGGCCAACATGGTGAAACCCCGTCTCTACTAAAAATATAAAAATTAGCCGGATGTGGTAGTGAGAACATGTAATCGCACCTACTCTGGAGGCTGAGGCAGGAGAATCGCTTAAACCTGGGAGGTGGAGGTTGCAGTGAGCAGAGATCTCTCTACTGCACTCCAGCCTGGGTGACAAGAGGGAGACTCCTAAAAAAAAAAAAAAAAATCAACAAATGTTGTTGAGCTGACCTGGAAGGTTGTTATTTCCATGTGTTTACCTGTTGACATCTTATTACTTCTAGGGACACAACAGGATGGGGCAAAAGGAGGGTTGGCAGCCCTTAGTCCTACTTCGGTATAGCTGCATTCTCCAATAGTGATGTTTTATGGCTCAGTGAGGCAGATAGGGAAGGTTGTCAAAAGGCGGCATCTTAGAAAAAAGATATTTGAATGCCCTATTCCACCGATGAGATGCCTGCCACGCTGAGGACACGGTGCCCGTCACTTTGCAGACACAATCCTGTTTCATACTCCTCATAAAACCTGTAAGCTAGGAATTGCTATTCCCATTTTATAGATGAGGAAACTTTGGCTCAGAAAAGTTAAATAGCCTGCATGAGATCACCTAGCAAATGTGGTGGGACTCCAGCTGGCACCCAGGTATATCTCTAACCCTGACTAGAGCAAGACTGACTGGGTTCAAACCATATTCCCCACTTAAAAAGCTGTGTGATCTTGGGCAAATTACTTAATATCTCTGTACCATGTTTCCATTCATTTGTAAAATGGGAATAATAGTACCTACCTCAAAGGATGTTTGAGGATTTATTGAGATAATACTATGAAAAACTTCTAACAGTGCCAATGCCAATGGCTTTTTCTTGGCCTTATCTTTATGCAGTGTTTGCACCTCCATTTTTTACTTGGTTAAGCCATGTCCACCTTCCCCATCAAACTGTAAGTTTGAGAGTACAGAGCATAGCTCATCCAATAAATTTCCAGATGTGGGACAAATGTGTGTATGGGAGTACAAGTATAATGAAATACTTCCTTGCATTTTATTAGTTACTATTTATTACACTTGAGTTATGGAAGTGAGCCTTATTCTGTAGAAAATGTGGAGACTATATCTTCAAAGATACACACAACACAAATTTAGCCTGTCTACTTCCTCATAAGACTGTTGATAGAAATTGTTTGTAGAAAGGACTATGAAAAGAATTGTAAATATAAAGCATTTTGTTGCTTCTAAACTAAATTGACGTTCGTTTATAGCATTGGCTGAGAGACCATTACTTCTCACTAAAGTGCAATGGGTGTTTTGTTTTTTCATAGTTTCTCTTTCTGAAAGGGGCTTTTTTTTTTTTGGCGAAAAATACTTATCAGTGGTAGTTGTAAGTTAAAAATAACTTTAGTTTGTTGGGTAGGGCAGTAGCAGAAATCAACTAAATCTGTTTAAGTTAAAGGGAATTTTATAAAGGAGGAGCTAGAGGAATTCAGTGTATTAAATTCAACCTGTTAGTGTGGTTACAAGGAATGTGTGTTTAATGTCACAACAATTTGCATATGACCTTACACCCCATCTGTCTAGGGTGTGGTATCCCTGAAACAGTGTGAAATACGTCTGTTAGGTGTGTGAGCAGGAACTGCCAGCTGTGTGTTATTTTTGGGTCTCTGGCTGCCACAAGTCCTGCCAATTAAATTAAAGTCGGTCAGACACATGTCACTGAAAATATGCTCATTGCTTTAATGAGAATCATTTGGCATTCCTCAAATGTGGGCCTGGTTCTGTTTCTGAGAGAGGGTCAAGGGCATTTTGTAATCCTCCTGCCTTTGCAGGCCAATTGCTCAGTTTTAATGAAAATTCTTTTTTTTTCTCTTAATAAGTAGCAAAAAGGATTTGAAGACAAGGCTGCTAACTTTGGTGTAATCTAAGGAAATGAATGAAGCCACAGCATTCATATCAATAGGTCGAACTTTTAGTGTATCTTTATAAAAAAGATTTTAACGTAAGCATGTAAAACTTGTCAGTCCATTTGTATGTTATGCAAATCTTTCAATACAATATTAACACTTGAAATTGGTTAAAACCAGCCTATCGGTAATCCTTCAAATGGTATCTTGGATGAGTGAGTATATAATTTTAGTTCTCAATTTTCTTGTATGCAAAAATAGCTTGGGCTGAAATTTGTCTAGATATTGTGTCTGGTAGCTTATTTACTTGTATCAACAATGTTCATATAACTCTGCAAGGTAGATCTTTTTATTCCCATTTTACAGATGAAGAGACTGAGGCTCAGATGTGTTAACTTACTCATAGGTCTGTTTAAAAATCAGAACAGGAGTTGGGTATGGTGGCTCATGCCTGTAATCTCAGTGACTTGAGAGGCTGAGGCAGGAAAATTGCTTGACCAACCAGGAGTTTGAGACCTACCTGTGCAACATAGTGAGACTCTGTCTCAAAGAAACAAAAAATAAACAACAATAACAAAAAACCCAGATTAGATCTTAGAGGTGACCTAGTCCAATCCTCCTTTATCCTTGAGGAAGCTAAGACCCACAGAAGTGAGACTCACTGAGGTACACAGAGCTGGCTGGTAGCAGCAGAATTGGACACCATGAAACCAAACCAACAGGGATAGAATATTCTGTTACACTTGCTGTTTTGACCAATGTCCCTGGGAAATGTAATTCTGAAGTAAAATTCAGATCATCTGATTTACACATTCCAGTGACTGAATTTTTTCAGGACTTCTCATCTAATGAGTTTAGTCCAAAGAATACAAGAAAAACAATAACAGGTACTTAGGCCCCAAAGCAATTACTCTTTAAAGTCAGCCAGGATCCTAGAGAAACAACAGATTTGAAAATCAGGTGCCTTGTCAGCCCTTACCTGACCACCAGATTAAATGCAGATCTGCTGCTGGTTATTCCTGGACACATTTTTGTCATCACCACATGTTTTGACTGGTCGACTCTAGAGATTGGAGAAGCATTTTGTGAGTCATTTAAGTGTGTTTCCTCATATGAGTCAGCTCTTGATTTGCTGGATTCTGGAGAAGTCATGTAGCCTGTTTGGTGTTCTGGTTTCACGTTTATACACACGTTATAAAGATGGTGTGGTTGTATGGTTCTTTTTTTTGAGACAGAGTGGTGCTCTGTCACCCAGGCTGGAGTGCAGTGGTATGATCTTGGCTCACTGCAACCTCTGCCTCCTGGGCTCAAGCGACCTTCCTACCTTAGCCTCCCAAGTAGTTGGGACTACAGGTGTGCACCACCATGTCCGGCTAATTTTCATTTTTTTTTTGGTAGAGATAGGGTTTCACCATGTTGCCCAGGCTGGTCTCAAATTCCTGAGCTCAAGCAATCTGCACATCTGGGCCTCCCAAAGTGCTGGGATTACAGGCTTGAGCCACCATGCCCAGCCATGTGGTATAGATCTTTGAGATCATTAATTGAAGGATAATCATTAACAACAATGACAATCTTTCATTAGGAAATAGAAAAAGACAATTCCTCCGATCCTTTTTCTTGGGTGGTTTGTCTACTTCTGCCTGTTGTGTATCACTTTTTCACAGAAGGCAAAAGTCTGCCATGGTATTCTGCTCAACTTTTCACCTCTCCATTTTTTTCCAAGTGATACTCCCAGTTCTAGAGCAAACTATAGCTTTTGATATGAGGCGCCCAGCAGTCACTCACTCAAGTGCTTCAGTCTTTTGTCTATTTCGTGCACTGTGCCTTCAAAATAATTTTTTTTTTGAGATGGAGTCTCACTCTGTCACCCAGGCTGGAGTGCAGTGATGCAGTCTTGACTCACCGCAACCTCCGCCTCCTGGGTCCAAGTGATCCTCCTGCTTAGCCTCCTGAGTAGCTGGGATTACAGGTGTGTGGTACCATGCCTGGCTAATTTTTGTATTTTTAGTAGAGATGGGGTTTCGCCATGTTGACTGGGCTGGTTTTGAACTCCTGACCTCCAGTGATCCGCCTGCCTTGGCCTCTGAAAGTGTTGGGATTACAGGTATGAGGCACTGCAACTGGCCTCAAAATAAAAATTTTAAAAGGGACTTTAAATTAAATTGAATAATAGTTTTTAAAAGTTACTGTGTAATTTATGTGAAATCTAACTGTAATGAGGTCCTTTCTGTTTTTTATGTGTAAACAGATCTATTAATCTTGTATAAAAGTTATTTTATGAAAAAAGATATACCTGATGCTTGGCAGATAGATCTCAGTGTGTCATCTGCGGTCCGTCAACTGCAAACCATCTTACTGCCTCTCTCAGGTGATTCAATGCAAATAAAAAGCAAATGAACCCATAATTTCATTTAAATAATGCATTCATTTCAGGAAGAAGAAAGTGATTTAAAAAGAAGTACAGAATGTTCATCTTCTCTTTCATTCCAACTGCAGCCTGAGAAATTCAGTCCCTTAAGGGACATAATATTTTCGACTGTGGTTGACTGTTGATAGTAATTTAGGAAATAATTTAGTGTTTTAAACATCTGCTTTGCTAAAAATGGTATGCCATAAAACCTTTGCTAAATGTCTTGAAACTGTGTATTTGCTGAAGAGATGGTACATATCTTAGATTTTTTTTTCCCTCTTCTGTCAGCTAAGCAATAGGAATGCTTATCTTTAGTTCTGTTTTAAAGCATTTTTGGGGTGGTAAAATTTGTTATAAAATATTACTCATTCATTGTCTCAACAGGGATGCATGACATCCTTGCTATGTTCCTGGTGCTCTTCTAAAGCAGATTTGAGAACACGAAGAAGAACACTTACCCTTGGCGGGTGAACAGGCCATAACAGAGAGAAAGGAGACATTAGTATGTATACCTAAAACCACCTATGTGCAGGGAGGTGGGGGGAGAGAGGGAGAGGGAGAGGGAGAGAAAGAGAGAGAGACAGAGAGAGAGAGACAGAGAGAGAGAGAGAGAGAGAGGGACACCAGCCTGTAATAGTCAGAGCAAACTGTGGAGTTGGCCTTGAACTAGGTCTTGAAGGATGAGTAGGAACTAATCAAGCAAACGGAGGTAAGGATGGGAGTGGGTGGAGAGGAGACAGTAGGAACAATGGCAGAGAGGAGAGGAGCAGCATAGGACATGGTGAAGAATAGGATGTGGAGCAGGGCATGAGGAGAGCTGGTGATGGGGAAATAGACAAGGATGAGATTGCAGAGGGCTCCATGTGCCTCACTGGAAAGCCTGGCTTTCTCTGAAACAATGGGAGCCGCAGAAGAGCTGTAAGTGGGAGACCACCAATGGGCAGATAGCACTGTAGGGAGATTGTCTTGTGGAGTAGAGAGATGGATAGAAAAAGCACATGACCGGAGGCAAGAGACTGGTTAGGAGGATGTGGCTGTTTCCAGGCAGCAGCTGATGAGCAGCAGAACCGTGAGAGCCACAGATTGCTGGGACAGACTTACGCCGTGTTTTAGAGGCAAGCACTGTGTCACTTGCTGACTGCTTCCTTGCAAGGGATGGGGAAAGGGAAGAGCCAAGCAGGGCCTTTCAAGAATCTGGTTTTGGTAAAAGAAGAAATAAATGGTTGAGGGGAAGCCTGAGGACTACAGTCTCATTGTTCCGAGAGAGACTCACTTTTGCTGGGTTTAGAGCCAAGAACAGAAGAAATTCTGTGCTTCCTCTGCCCCTGGGGAGATTGCCTGTGTTGCTGGAAGTTCTTCCTAACTGCCCAGGCCTGCCCAGAGGAAGAGGCAGGAACTGTATTGGAATAACACTCAGAAGGGGCCTGTTCTTGTTATCTTCATCTATCTGATCCATCTTGAGTAAGATGATCTTTCTCTGCCAGTGGTTACAGCTCTCCTGTACATGTTCCATTTTCAAATGCCTTAAAAATGTTATGAATATATATATTGTGCTGTTTCTCTCTATAAAGTAGTTATAACAAACTTTCTTTTAACCAAATAAATAATGAAATTACCTAAAATCAACAAGTGGATAAACTCATGGTAAAAATTGATCTTTTTTTTTTTTTTTTTTTTTTTTTTTTGTGACAGAGTCTCGCTCTGTTGCCCAGGCTGGAGTGCAGTCGTGTGATCTCGGCTCACTGCAACCTTTGCCTCCTGGGTTCAAGCGATTCTCCTGCCTCAGTCTCCCAAGTACTTGGGACTACAGGCATGTGCCACCACGTCTGGCTAAATTTTTGTATTTTTGGTAGAGACGGGGTTTCACCATGTTAGCCAGGAAGGTCTTGATCTCCTGACCTCATGATCCACCTACCCTGGCCTCCCAGAGTGCTGGGATTACAGGCATGAGCCACCGCGCCCAGCCTGCCTGATCTTATTTATTTATTTATTTTTGCCATCTGGTTAGGACCCCTGTTCTGCTAGCCCCCTGATTTTTAGAGGATGCTTCACTGTGTGCAGTCCTGGTGGGAGGTCATGCTCCCTTCCAAAAACTGGACCTAAAGGGACCTGATCTTTTCACTATCTGCTGTGGTCCAGCCAGGGTCAGGCATGTGACTTAAAGGTTTGACGGACGACACATTCTTCTGGGGGAGTGAAGGAAGGAGGTTGCAGGTTTTCTGTTGGAGGACATTCCTGCCAGCATCGGTGAGGGGGGCTGCCCACAAATGGTTCCCACTGTGGGAGCTTTGCTATGGTTCTTGCTGCCTGGTTCTCTGGAGCTTTCTAAGTTCCTGCATTTTCCAAGTCTGTGTCTTCAGCCTCTTGCTGATACTATGCACCCAAATAGTCTTTTAAAATCTTTGCCTGAGCCAGGGTTGATTTCTGTTGCTTGCAAACTGGTCTTCACAGTATCGACTTTCCTTGCAGGAGAGGTATCCAGAGACAGGGTCATGCACACTCACCCTCTCCTTCACCCTTTACTCCCCAGAACCCCTCCAATCTTATGTGCTCATGTGTGTTTATGGGGGGCCAGGGGTTGAATTAGACCAGAAAGAATGATTTGTATTAGGACTTACCAGAAGAAATCATCTGCTGAGAAAACTGGACTCAAGCCCAGAGGGATTTTTGCCTTGCACAAGACTGGCAGATTTAGAAATATTGAGACAGAAAAGAATGTTGAATGATCCCTCTGTGACAGTCCAAGATGAGGCATTGAAAAGCTTGGAGCTGTAGATTTCACTTATAAAACCATGGCAAGAGTGTCATCACCGCAGCAAGGGTGAGCCCAAGAAAGTGCATTTGGTGGGATTTTACAAATGTACCCAAGGCATGTGTTTTGTTGCAAACAATTTCTAAAATTCATGCTTCAGACATGAAATTTAGTTTGAAGACAGGAGGAAGGGAGCAATATTTATTGAGTGCCTATTGTGTAAATGACTTTCATCTGCATTGGTTTATGGATTTATTTTATTTTTGAGACAGGGTCTTGCTCTGTCACCCCGGTTGGAGTGCACTGGTACAATCATAGCTCACTTCTGCCTCAAATTCCTGAGCTCAAGGGATCTGCCCACCTCGGCCTCCTGAGTAGCTGGGATTACAGGCATGTGCCACCACACTCAGCTGATTTTTTAATATTTGTTGTAGGGACAGGGTCTTGTTATGTTGCCCAGGCTGGTCTTAACTCCTGGACTCAAGTGATCCTCCCCCCTTGGCTTCCCAAAGTACTGGGATTACAGGTGTGAGCCATTACTTCTGGCCTTACATTGATTTATTTAATTTACCCCAAAACCCTACAAGGGAGGTATAACATTTCTATTGTATTCACAAGGAAACTAAGTTAGGTGACTTGCTCAGAATTATACAGTTGACAAGTGGCAGAACTGGGATTTGAATCCAGGCTTTTTGACTCCAAAGCCTGTGTTCTTCCTGTCATACCGTCTGCCTCTCAAAGATTTCATGAAGTCAACAGGGAAGAAAAGTACACGGAGAAAGACTTTAGAATTTAGTAGAACATTCTTTTTCCACGTAAATGAGAATCGGGACTGGAGACATAGCTGACTGGTTTTTCATTGTCTTGGTAACTCACACAATATCACCTCGAAATAACCAAGAAACTCACCTTGCAGCAAGAGAAGTACAGGCCTGCGTTCTTTTTGACAAAATGAACTGATCTTACCATGTAACTCATCACCCAGAAGCTTTATAGAACTGCAGAATGACCTTTTAAAGACTGGCTGAGAAATAACATTCCAAAAATTTAGGGGTACTGGCCTACGGAATGAGGTCAATACGGTGTTGTTCCCCCTATGTCCAGAATACATGGTCTTGGAACCAAGGGCAGCAGGAATGAGTGTAGCCCCGTCTTTCTTTGAGACTATTACACCTAGTAACTTACACGTAGCCTTTTGGGTTTCCACCCCTGAAACCGTGGGTTGGTGCATTTGGAGGTTCTGATTTCCACTGGGGAACACAGATATGCTTCTATTAAATCTGAAACTGAAACTGTCCCCTAGGCATTTTAAGATCCTCATGCCACACAGTCAACAGACAGACAAGAAGGTTACTGTAGTGACTGGAGTGATTGATCTTAAGGGAAATTAGGTCACTGCTATCTAACGATGGCAAGAAAAACCATGTTTAGGAGCTTAGAAGACTCAGTGGGTCACTTCTTAGCACTCCTATATGCAATTATAATGGTTAATGGCAAACTGTGACAACTCAGTAAATACATAATCACTAGGGCTTGGATCCTGGGCAATAAAGGGTTGAGTCGTCCTGTTGGGTAAAAACTCCACCCGTCTGAGATGCTGAGGGTAAGGAGAGGTGGAACGGGCATTGGAAGGAGGAAGCTGTGGGTGTTATTTCCATTTCATGACCAGCTGCTGAGGTGTGGATTGTAACTGTCGTGCTCATCTTATCTAATGCATTATAATTTTCTTTTCCCTCTCACCTTTCTCCTCCGTTGTGTGAAGGGCACATTACAATTTAGGTTCCAGGTGAGAATGTGACTGTATTGACATCTCTTACCGTGACATGGCCACGTATGAGACTCTCTGTCTTGAAAATGTAGGGGATGAGAGTTTCCTCACCTGAATGAGGGGCAAGATACATACCGAGTGGATACAAGAGGGTGGACCACGCAGGTTATTCTCTGCAGCTCTCCCCTTCACTTCTCTCCAATCCGTTCTGTGGTCTTCTCTAGGCCCAAGGAGGCTGAGCCCTCCAAACTGCCTCACCTGGGTTCTCTTGCCATCTGGTTTCCAGTTGCTGTTGGTCACTGAACGTTCTTAGCTTAGAAGATGAGAGGAGCTTAGGCTTCAGCACCTAAGTCTTAGTTCTTCTGTGACCTCAGTTCCTGCCAGGCAGGCCCTCTGCCCTGATATCAGCTGTCACTGGATTCTGTGAAATCACTTTCCTCCCCTTGCCTCTTAAGACCCAGAGGTAGCAACAGCTTCCTGCAGCTGCTGGTCTCATAGTTTCCATTAACCCTATCCACACCTCTGTAACTGGTCCCTTTATTAAAAAACCTCTTAAGTAAAAACATTTGAACAGAGTTTTGCAACCTGCTGGGTCCCCGCATGATACAAATTGGGAACTGATTTCGTTTTATTGAAGCAGTCTTCATTTTCCCACAAGACATGTACAGTATTTCTTGAAAACACATGTCTCTGTGATATTTAAGTCAATTGGCTCTCCAAACAGCTGATTTATATGCAGACTTCCAAGAAGTCATGCCAGGAGTCATATAAAATAGGGGGAGGAGGCTACTTTAAAAGTTGATTTTATCTAAGAAAGTTAGATAAATGTACTTTCCGCCTAGCAGAATTATCACAAAAACGTCTGCGTCATAAGTGAGAAGACTAACTTCTACAGACATGTGGTAGAACTTGGCCGTTCCTCCACCTTTTTCTATTGGCTATCATCAAATGATAATCCTTTGGGATTTGCAGTAACCAAACATTCATGTATTCCTTCTCCATGCCTTTATTTGGTAGTTTTGAGTGCCACGCAAAGGCCCTGTCATTGGCGAAACAAAGATAAGTGAGCTGTGGCCTTTGCCCACCAGGAATAAGCTGGGCACAGTGTGAGGGGTCATGGGCAAGTTCATTCAAGTTTGTGCTTTAGAGTGTTTTCCTTTTTGGTGTTTGCATTTGTTTTGTTTTGTTTTTTGAGATGAAATTTCACTCGTTGCCTAGACTGGAGTGCAATGGTGCTATCTCGACTTATTTCAACCTCCGCCTCCTGGGCTCAAGTGATTCTTCTGCTTCAGCCTCTGGAGTGGCTGGGACTACAGGTGCCTGCCACCATGCCCAGCTAATTTTTCGTATTTTTAGTAGAGATGGGGTTTCACCATGTTGGCCAGGCTGGTCTTGAACTCCTGACCTCAGGTGATTCGTCTGCCTTGGTCTCCCAAAGTGCTGGGATTACATGAACCACTGCACCCAGCATTTTTTTTTGGGACCGGGTCTCACTCCGTCACCTGGGCTGATGTGCAATGGCTTGATCTAGGCTCACTGCAACTTCTGCCTTTGGGGTTCAAGTGATTCTCCAGCCTCAGCCTCCTGAGTAGCTGGGACCACAGGTGCATGCCACCACACCAAGCTAATTTTTGTATTTTTAGTAGAGACAGGGTTTCACCATGTTGCCCAGGCTGGTCTCCAACTCCTGAACTCAAAGTGATCTGCCTGCCTCAGTCTCCCAAAGTGCTGGGATTATAGGAATGAGCCACCATGCCCAGCCTAGAGTGTTTTCATGTGTAAAAATAATACTGCCTTTCATTCATTCACCAGTTACTTACTGAATGCTTGCTATGTGCCAGTGCAGGCAGTGGAGGTAGAAGACTGAGGGGAAAAATCCCAAAAAAGAAAACAAAGCAAAACAAAACAAAAAAATCCTTCAATACAAGAAGAAAAGAAAAAGCATCGAAACAAAACGTACCCCAAACAAACATAAATCCCGCTTACTAGATTGTCTTTGCAGCCTTGGTATTTGTGGTCCAGGGATCTCCTTCACAGAGTTGTGAGAATTAAGTGAGATGAGAATTAAATGCAGTGGGCACATAGTAGAAGTAGATGACTAATACATGCTAGAGATTATGATCATCTACTGGGGAGACAGACCCATTCCAATAAAATATAATACATGGTATGTACACGTGTGCAAAGAAGGGAGTGTAGAGGAGGAAAGAACTTATTCTGTTATGGGGAAGTATGGAGGGTCCCATGGAAGAGGTGATATTTAAAAGAAGAGCCTGGGGTTGGTGCAGTAGTTCATGCTTGTAATCCCAGCACTTTGAGAGGCTGAGGTTGGTGAATTGCTTGAGCTCAGGAGTTCAAGACCAGCCTGGGCAACATGCTGAAACCCCATCTCTACAAAAAAATGCAAAAATTAGCCTGGCATAGTGGTGTGCATCTGTAATCCCAGCTGCTTGGGAGGCTGAGGTGGGAGGATCCTTGAGCCTCGGAGGTGGAGGTTGCTGTGAGCTGAGATTGTGCCACTGCACTCTAGCCTGGGCGACAGAGCAAGACTCTGTCTCAGAAAAACAAAACAAAACAAAACAAATAAACAAAAAAATCAAAGAGGAGCCTGATTTCACTGGACAAATGATGAGGAGGCTGACGTTCCAGGGAGGGGGCAAAGCCATGTAAGAGTGAGAGTGTCTGTGGTGTTCTGGAAAAGGTGGGAACTCAGTTTGGCTGGAGCAGAGGCTACATGGAAGGAGATACAGAGGACGAGTGGAAGATAAGTTAGGGCCTGCTGTGAAGACCTGCCTCTGCCATATGGAGTCTTCAGCTGGAGTAGAAGCAGAGAGCTCTATGTGAGTGAGGTGAGCCACTTCCATGGTGTTCAACACTAGAACATTGGAGGCATGCTGAAACCAGTTTGCCATAAATAGTTTAAATGGCTGAAGGTACATTAGAAGTCCCTAAGCAAGGGGAAACCAGTGGGTTTCCCCAGAGTATTGTCTTGAAGTACAAAGTCTCCAAATATTGGTACAGGACAATCATGCGTAAATAGCATCCCTTCCTGGCAGGTTTCCTTCTAGAGAAAGCGCATGGATTGTGTGTGCCCGAGTCAGTTTCCTTTTACAACATATCAAAAATATAAGATACAACATGAAGAATGAGCTTCTGGCATGGGTGAACATCAGGAATCAATGTCAAGTGCTGCTTTATTTTTCTTATCTCTTTTCCAGGACTAAAGGGAAGGAAGAAGGGCCAAAAAGAGACGGACAATATATAAAATCGTGTTTATTGAGCACATAAAACTATACCATGCTCAGTGTTAGGTGCTACTGACTCCCAGATGAATAAAATGATATCTATGGTCTGAGAGATCAGACCAGTCTAGTGCAGGAGATATGCCTACAGGCAGAGTGTCTGCTGTGTGTCATACAATGTGCTGGGTTCATAGATGTTATCCCATAATGACCTTGGGACATTAGTATAGTTGTCCTCATTCTCGGTTGTAAGACTAAGGTTCCAGAAATTGAGTAATTTCCTTGACGTCACCTAGCTGGGGTATCAAATCGGGGTCCCTGTAGGAAATAGATGGCATTCGCAGATGGTGGGGGATTGAGAACAGTTTAGTGAAAAGACAGTTTACAGTGGAATGGGCAGTGTAAGGGAAATGAACAAAGGATGGTGGGGCAACCTGGGGATATCTGTGGGGAGGGACACTGCCATCCCTAGGCCTAAAGGGGCAGGCAGAGGGAGCAATTACAGGGCCCTGGAGAGAAGGGCTATAATGTAGGGGAGGGCCTCCAGATAGGAGCTGTGGCCTTTGGTAGAAGGATGCAGCCAAAAGGGAAATCAATATTCTGAACTCGCTCTCCTTCTGCCTGTCAATCTCTTGACAGTGCCTTCACTGGCAAAGCCCAACAAGAGGCTAGAGACCAAATGAGCCCATTGATGCAGCCCATATGGGTCAGCCTCCCAGGGCACAGACCGAGGCAGAGAAGGGCAAAATGTTGGTCTGGAAAGGAAAATGGAAAATACCCAGTGTAACCAGTAAGAAATAAAGAAGAGATGCCTGGTTCGGGTCCCTCGCCTTGTCTGCTCTGCATGTTAAAGCAGAAGCTCTTCAACATTTACACACATCACCTTTACAAAAGTCTGAATGAAAGATAATGTGAAAAAGCACAGGTTAAATAGCTCTGGTATGGTGGAGTGGGGATGTGCTGTTTTTGATCACTCTGACACCCATTTCCTCCTTTCTTTGGTGGCAGCACCCCCATTTTCCTTGATGAACCAGACCTTCCAGATAATTCACACATGTGCGTCAGGTGGGCTGCCCTACCTGAGGTGACAGCGTGGGCATGGGGCCCAGGTGAAACAGTTCTCAGAAGGCTGGGTTGAAGGTTTGGAGAAGCCAACCCTGAATCTTACAGAAGTCACAATCTTACTGATGTGGTAAGCACAGAGGGTCCACTCTTAGCAAAGTGCTCAGAGGGTTTCAGGCTGGAAGATGTTTTGGAACTACCTCTTTAGGTTACTTGTTTTTCTCATAGGAGACACATTTGGGTTTGTGGTGATGGGATTCTGCCCGTACAGGCTGAGGAAGTCCTGTTGAAATCACTGCAGTGGTATGCGCTTGCAAAAAGTCCTTTTGTTAGCTGTGTCACCTGGATCTGACATCTAGGTTATAGGAACAATTTGTCCCTGGGTCATCAGCGCCATGTTGCTATATGGTTCCTGGGTTATCTATCTTCTTCTATGGTTATATCACGTATCTATTGGTTGAACATCCCTAATCTGAAAATCTGAAATCGAAAATGCAAGAGCATTTCCTTTGAATGTCATGTCAGCACTCAAAAAATTTTGGATTTTGGAGCATTTCGGATTTTGGATTTTTGGATTAGGGATATCCAAATATTCCTAAATAAAGGATGGGTAACCATATATTTGTATGGTTTCAGGCATCACACATGGGTATACAATTACAGTGGTGGAATGGGGTGACCAGTACATTGGCTTGTGTGTCTTTTTCTAGAAGGTCTAGGAGGCTGAGTGCCAGCTTGGTCAATCATCCTTCCGGATACAGTAGTGCATTCAGGGCATGTGACCCAAATCAGGCCAATCAGAGCCAATTGCAGGACTTCTGCCAGTGAGACTGGGAAGGTCGCTTTCCACAGGTATTGCTGAAAAGGTGGGATGTAACCCTGGAGCTGTTGGCTGCCATCTTCCTCTGTGAGGGGAGAGCCTGCCAGAGAATGGAGTTTAACACACGGGACAGCATAACTGAAGATGTCGACTAGGGTGAGAAACGCATCCCAGTTTGCCTGAGACTGTCCTGATTTTCAAACTAAAAGTTCCACATTGTGGGAACCCCTTCAGTTCTAGGCAGACAGGACAGTTGGTAAACCCAATGAGAGAGTGAGGATGTGTCCTGTGGACACTGTGTGAGCCCCAGATTCAACCCCACCTGTGGACTTCTCATGTTTTCTGTTCTTTGCAACCAAATGGGTCTTGACTAACTCAGAAATGGGCAGTTCAAAGGGACAGGAATATCTGTGTGGATTTGACTAAGTCAACTAAAGCCTTCCAGTCAGTTCTCCTTGATTTGCTGACCTTTAAGATGAGCAGGGGATTGGTTTTACTGTTATCTTCCAGCCTCAGAAAGTCTATGAATCTGTATCAGGCCAGTCTTGCAATCTTTCCCTCTCCCTTTTTGCAGTTAAAAAAAAAAACCAAAAAGAAAAGCCCACGGTACAGAGCATTCCAAGATGCAAGCAGTGTGCTTGCGCTGATATTATCGTCCCTTTGGGCAGTTTTACCTAGATGAAAGCAAGGACTATTAAAATATCTGCTTATAACTTTTATGTTATAAAAGTTATAACATAACTTTTATAACATAACATGGAACACCAGGCATGAAATGGTATTTACTGTGCTTATGTAAACAGCTGGAGAGTCTTCAAGAATTAGGCACTTACTCCACTGACAGGGATGGCTCTCAGGGTTGAGCTTCTGAAGCGGAACCTGAGGCAGGGTGTTTTCTAAGTCCCAGCTCTGCAGAGTAAAAAGGGCCCTTATCTGGGAGTCAGGATTCCTGGGTCTTAATATAATAACAACATCATAGTGGTTTAGTGTTGATGATGCATTTTAATATATATTATCTACGGTGAGGCATTCCTGCTGCCTATAGCAATCTTGCTCAGGTACTTCACTATTTCTACTTATTCTCTTGGTCTCAGCTTTAACGTCCTCAAGGAGAGTCTTGCTGGCAACCCCGAGAACAGGCTTGGTTTCTGTAGTGATCACAGTGGATCAGGATAGATGTTGGTGGGCAAGTACATTATCTCATCCTTCGTTTTTTTTGCTAACTGCCCCTCCTTTCCTTTGGGGAAAATTTTTCCCTTTTCCATGTGGTTCTGGTGGGGCGGTTCATCACAGTACCCTCTCATCCCGCAGCACCAACGGGTTGCCAGGTAACAAAGCTGAGCCAGTTACAGTTTCTACCCCGGGGAGCAGTGATTGGGCCATAGATGGGCATGTGACCCAAGTAGGGCCAATCAGAGTCTTCTTTGGAATTGATCTAGGGAGACCCCCAGAGAGGGAGGGCTTCTGTTTCACAGGGCTGCTAAGCCAGAGGGCAAGCTTGGAGGGTTGCCAGAGGCTTTCTTAGCAGTGCTAAGGACAACTATCAGTTTTAGGAGAGAAAGGTGGGGCATAAAGGGAAACAGTGATGAAGAACTGAATAAATGTGAATGCCCTCTTTTGAGGTATAATCCACATATCTTAAAATTTGCCCTTTAAACATGTAAAATTCAGTGGTTTTTAGTGTATTCACAGGTTTGGGCAACCATCACCATTAATTCCAGAAGGAAATTAGAAGTCAATTAAATAGACCTATGGACTTTCAATCAGAAGCTGATGATGCAGAGAACTAGGGCCGGTGGAAAGGGCATTCTGGTGGGGCCAGCAGCAGTAGCAATAATCAGATGAGCCTTCTCACATTATTTCTTCTGGAAATTCCAGAAGAAAACTCTATAACCTTTACAAGCCCCTATTCCCTCACTTTCTAGCCACTGGAAACCACTAATCCCTTTCCTGTTGCTATGGATTTGCCTTTTCTGGACACTTCGTAGAAATGGAGTCATGAAATATCTGGCCTTTTGTGCCCATCTTCTTTCACTTAGCATGATGTTTTCAAGGTTCATCCATATTGTATCATGTATCAGTACTTCATTTCTTTTTACAGCTGAATGATATTTCATTGTAAAGACAGAGGAGACGGATTCTCATCTCACAAACAGGAAAACTGAGTCAGGGAGATTAAATAACATATCCAAGTCATGTAACTAGTACAGAATTCCTAATTATAAACAACAGAAGCCAACTCTGGCTGATTTAAGAAAAGGAATTTATTGACAGGCTACCAGGGAGCTCACAAAATCACCAGGAAGACCCAGGGTTGGAACATGAGTTGGAACAAGGAAAGCAAGATGGCAGCCCAGACCATGCCCAAAATCATACCTGAGAAAAGCCTGGTGAGGACGCTGCTGGCATCCCTGTGGAGCTGACGACATCACCGAGTGGATCACTGCTACCATCACGGCCCCTGGACATCAGACATTGTGGCTACTGCTGCTGGACCCACCAGAATGCCTTTTCCATTGACCCTTCTTCTTTGCATCATTAGCTTCTGATAGAAAGTCCATAGGTCTGTTTAATTGGCTGTGACTTAGCTGCAAGGGAAGCCAGGAAAGTGAATATTCGGTCTTTTTGGCTACTACGGTAGAAGTGGGCTTGCCTTACCCTAGGGCACACTGTGGGGAAGTTCTGTAGAGCAGGAGGGTTCTGTGTTGGGTGGAGAAAAATAATTTTCACTCTAGTAATAGGTAGAAAATCAAGTCTGAATACATTATAGTTGTTGGACAGTTTCTGACAAAAGGCCCAGTTCCCTGAATCTTTTGATTAATTGAAAGGCTTACCATATTATTTCCCATGTACTCCCCCCTATCCAAATGTCAGGTATCAAAGCTATGACAGCTCATCAAGTACTCAAGGGGCCTATTAATTTCTTATCTGTCCCTCACCTTTTGTTTTAAAGGCAAACCTCTCCAGAACACAGTGCCCTTTTAAATATAGGCAGAATTAATCACCTTAAAAAGCAAAAACTGAACCAAAACAGAAATACTCAGAAAAAACACTAGGACTTTAGCCTCTGATCTTGCCATGCATATGAGAGTGGGGAGTTTCCCTGCTGCCTTAGCCCCTGAAAGTTGTGGCCTGACAGCAAAAATTCTCCTACCCTCTGTCCTAAAGGAAAATATATTGAGAAACAAGTGGATTGTTTGTTGGCTAGTGCCCCCAGGACTTTTCATGAGTAAACTCGAGTATCTTCATCATCATCTCAAGAGAAGCCTGTCCCAGACCATACATCTAGTGCTCATGGAAACAGAGATGTTACACCAGATGAGAAGCCTCATCCTGAATTAGACAGGCTTTGATAAGATCAATGTAAAAATGCATCCACTCTCCTCTGCCCTTAGGCACATGGATAATTAAATCACATACTTATTTACAACCATGGTGGGGGTGCCAACCTGCCTGTATTTATGCCAAGAGACCTCACATTTGTCAGACCAGATGGGAAGGACATTCCAGAGAACAAGATTGTCTCTTCATTATCTTGGGTATTTACTGTGGAGAGACCTTAGAAACAATCCAGTTCCAAGCCTCCCACTTTACAGAGGTGGAAACTGGGGCCTGGAGGGGAAAAGCTCAGGGTTCCTTAGCTCAGTAGTGACAGGGCCAAAGCAAAAACTTTGGTTTTCCATAAATGGGGGTGATAAAAATAATAAAATATTTATCCGTGAATCTCACGCTTATGACATTAAATAAGAAAATATGTGTGGAAGCATTATGATATGGATAGTAGGTAAAGTTAACAGAACTGGAGCAAGTGTTTAATCTCCCTGTGCCTCAGTTTCACCACCTGTGAAGTGGGGGTAACATTCGTCCCCACTCATTAGCTCTGTGAGGATGAACTAAGTTAAAACATGTAAATTGCTTGGGATGGAACTTGGCATATTGTGTGTATTTCATGGCTGTTATCTATCACGTTGGCTTATTGAGTCTAGTATCCAGAGGAACCTTCGATTAGGCCCTGTTACTTAACTGATTAATTAAAAAGTTTAATTAAATGATTAACTTACTCCCCCCTCAATTTTCTTATTGGAAATATGTCCAAAAGATAAGATCCCACTGTTCTATTTTTAACAAGCCCTAGAAACAGTAGGGGAGGCTGTTGTGGGAGACGGGAGACTGTCATCTTTCTAAACGTGCAGCCTGTAGGCAATGCACTGCCAGTAGGAACTTGTTTCAAATCCTGGTTCTGGTGGTTGCTGGTTCAGATGGACTCCTTTCTCTATCTGGGCATGTCTTTCCCTGCCTATAAAAAGACAGATGAATAGGCTTTTTCTGCTCTAAATGTCTCTGCAGAAGTTGTGGCATTGGACATGAATTTATTGATTTCCTAGAACCACAGAGTATAAATTAAGCCTATGGACTCAGAAGTCAGTGTCCTGAGTTCAAGGGCAGACTTGTGTGATGCTAGGCAAGTTATTCAACCACTGTAAGCCTCAGTTTTCTTATCTGCAAAATGGGGACAATAACACTACTTCCCTCAAGGGCTATGAGGATTCAATTACATCATATGTGTAGGCTGGGCACAGTGGCTCATGCTTGTAATTCCAGTACTTTGGGAGGCCAAGGCAGGTGGCTTGAGTTGAGCCCAGGAGTTCAAGACCAGCCTGGACAACATGACAAAAGCCCATATATATAAAACATACAAAAATTGGCTGGGCGTAGTGGAGTGTGCCTGTAGTCCCAGCCACTTGGAAGGCTGAGGTGGGTGGGGCACTTGAGTGAGGAGGCAGAGATTGCAGTGAGCCGTGATCACGCCACTGCACTCCAGCCTGGTGACGGAGGGAGACTCTGTCTCAAAAAAAAAAAAAAAAAAAAAGCTACTTAACATTGTGTCCAGCACCCCATAAGCTCCTCGTAAGTATTGGCCATTATCAAAACATCCACTGGAAGATTTTGGTTTCTAGAGCAAACCTTGTAATATTAACTTCTTCCATGTTCTCGGTCGTCTTCTCTGAAGTCAGGTACAAAGCTCTGAATAACTGAGAATCTGGGTGTGCTGAATGCTGGTTAACCAAGAATTGGCTCCCGTGCATTTTTTCATTCGTGGATGTTTATGGACAGAATTTGCAAGGGGACTGCTGGGCATCAGATGGCACTTATCTTGAGCACATTCATTCTGAGAGAAAAAACCAGATGTATTAATAGTTTCCTACATAATGGTCACCACTCTCAAACCATGAAGGCAATCCAGCTTCTGGAAAATCCAGGTCACACAATAATCTACGAGAAGTAGAAGCAACTTCTTAAAAAAAGATTATCTGATAGGTTTTATCTGAGATCATCAGGGGATATATTTTTCTTGGGGATGAATAAAAAAAATCAACCTCTCCATCCACACAAAAGTAATAAATAGTAATAAAATATCTTGTGAACAGCCACTTCTTAGTAACCTGGACCTAGAAGATGTGGGTTCAAAGTCATGGATAGAAAGATATTAGATGCATCACAGAAAAACACAAAGAACACGGAGAACTTGGTTATAGATTTATGACATGTTTATGAGGCTGAATATTTGCTTTTTAAGAGCCTGCCTGCCATGCTTTGCGAAGGAAAGGCAGCTCTAGACAATGTTTCAACTCAGCTTCCTGGAGGCTGATGGGGGAAAGGGATAGGAGGGGCAGGGGGCTGTTGATCTTGTGATGGAGGAGCACGTGAGCAACTGAATTGCTTGAGTCTCAGCCCCTTTGCATAGGAAGTTAACTCAAGAGTCTTGGTGTTAGGTCAGCATCTGGGTAAGTGTGCCTTCTGGAAGAGAGGTCTTAGAGGGGGTTTTACCTCAAGCCAGCTCTTTAGTTCCAGGCCATGGAGTCTTTGGCATGTTGGTAATGGAACCACTTTTTCCATGGCTCTCAGCTCTCCCCCCACAGCCTCTCATCCTCTCTGCACCTCCCTGCCCTTGAATCTTACTGTCTGGTGACCTCTGCTCTGGGCTGGCCATCCAGTGCCCTAACTGTAGCTCTCCCAGGCTTTCTTTCAGTGGGTTCTCTGCCTTCACCATCTGCCCATCCATGGAGCCCATTACTTTGTCCCGGGTCAATCAATTATCATTATCTTAGTTCTTATAATAACATGTAATTGAGTACTTCCTTCCAAAAGGATTTTAGATAATTTTTGTGAAGTACCTAGCAATGAGCACATAGTGGGTATTTGTAGCTCCAAGTTTTAACGTAAGATTGAAGCTCAGCTTGCTTACTTGATGCTCACTCTCTTCATGGAGCTAACCTTAGACTGAGTAATTTATAAAGAACAGAAATTTAATTCTCACAGTTCTGGAGTTTGGTATGTCCAAGATCAAGATGCCATCAGATCTGATGTCTGGTAAGGGCTCACTCTCTGATTCCAAGATGGCGCCACATTGTTGCATCATCAAGTGGTGGAAGGGATGGAAGGAACAAACTTGCTCCCTCAAGTCCTTTTGTAAAGGCATCCATCCCTTCATAAAAGTGGAGCGCTCCTGGCCTAAACACGCTAAAAGGCCTTACCTCTTGAGACCGTTGCCTTGGGAATTAAGTTTCAATATAAATTTTGAAGGAGACACAAGCATTCATACCACAGCACCTGATTTGTCCAAAATTGTGCAGCTAGTTAGTGGCAGAGCCAGAATTATATCCAAAACCCGCTCTCCAAGATCTGGGGTCTTTGTACAACCTCTGTAGTTTTCAGGCTCCATGCCATCAAGGGAGCTTTCTCAGAATAAAGTCATATACAAGATAGATCAGTGCAGAGCTGTTCTACCTTATCATATGTTTACAATGAGGCATTCATTTGGAATTACGTGCTAGATAAAATTTATTAATTAATTCAGTAGAATTGAGTTATTTTTGACTACATACCTTCTTGTTGTAAGCGAGACCCTGGGTAACTAACTTACCCTCTCTGGGTTTGTAAAATGGAGATGATAAGAGCTCCTTGCTAGGTTGTAGTTGGCTTTAGAGAAGGTAATAGTGTCAAGCCTGGTACCTGAGAGGCACTGCATAAATGGTGGTTATTAGTATGATTTCACACTTCATTTTAGACAGAATATTAATTTCTCATTTAATTAGTGACCTAAAAGGATATTGGTGTCCTTAAAGTCACCAGAATCCAGATGAAACCTCAAGGCTCTCTAGCCCTGCAGATGGAGAAGGTCCCATCCACTCGGGAGAATGTGAAGGGTACCAGGACATGTTTGAGTCTGTGGAGGGATGTGCGCACCTGCTCTCATGAGCCAGGGACACTACCCACAGGGGATTCTGAAATGGGACACTTCTGTTAGTGACATGGCTTCTCACTGGTTCGGGAATTCTTCAGTTCCATAGCCCCTTCTGGTAACTCCAGGAGGCTCTGATGTTGACATTACGCTGCATAGCAGATGGCTAGGTAAAATTTATCTCTCCTAAATGTCTTAATGGCTGAATTCCTGGAAGGTAGTATTCCTGCTTCAGGCTGCATTTCAAGATGTGACTTTCACTTGGAACAGAGCCAAGAGCTGGACTTTAGGGAGGGTCTCGGCCACGACATGCTGTGCTAGGGACGAGCCTTGGGGAGAGAGGAAATACCTCCATTCCCTTGCAGCTGCCACTCAAAGAAAGCAAGCTGTTTCTTCTTTCTCTCTGGGGTCCTCTTCTTCCTTCTGCCACAGATTTCCATATGGATGTCCTACGAGAGCCATGGAGACCTGCACTTACCCATGAGTGTTTGTTAGTGCTTCTAGCAGATGCATAAGGAAGACAGAAGGCAAGTTTGTGAGGTGGGACCTCTGGTTACATGAGACATTTCCCATGCAGAATAACAGACTTGGAGAAATTGTGTATGCCTTTGAGCTGAGCTAGGCCAAGGGACGTCAAGGACATTTGAATATTAATTAGCACATATAGAAGCTGGAAGAGACTCACAGTCCTAATCATTGATTTAGAATGATAGGAGACACTCCAGGGTTTGGGGAAGTTGTGACTTGTCCCAACGTATATATATATATATATGTATTTTTATTTTAGACGGAGTCTCACACTGTCACCAGACTGGAGTGCAGTGGTTCGATCTTGGCTCACTGCAACCTCTACCTCCCGGGTTCAAGTGATTCTCCTGCCTCAGCCTCCCAAGTAGCTGGGACTACAGGCACCCGCCACCACGACCAGCTAATTTTCGTATTTTTAGTAGAGATGGGGTTTTACCATTTTGGCCAGGATGGTCTCAAATTCCTGACCTCATGATCCACCCACCTTGGCATCCCAAAGTGCTGGGATTACAGGCATGTGCCACCATGCCCGCCCCCAACATATATTTTTTGAGTATATTAATGAGGGCACTTGGCTGCAAATGAAAGAAACTCAAATTAAGGAAAAACACAAGAGTGGAGGAGATGTATTGGCCCATGTGCTTGAAAGCCCAGGGTTGGATCTTGGGCTGTGGGCATGGCTGGACGTCTTGTCTCCGTCTCTTTTCTTTCCATTTCAGATCCTTGCTCACTTCTGCACTGGCTTCAACACCAGGGGGCTTTTCTGAGTGGTGACAAAGATGGCCACTAGTATTTCCCTGTTTTCACTGTCCTCAGAACTGGTGATCCTAGAAAAAAAGAATATCAAAATTCCAGCCCAAGTACCAGAAATGACATGTCTGACCTGGCTTGGGTCACAGCCCCGTCTTCTGAAACAATTGCTTCATCCAAAATTCTGATTGGCACCATCTCTGAAATTTTAGCTTGGTTGGAGAATATGGCATGTTCTTGCTCCCTCTATAGTGATACGATTTTTGCCACAGTTGTCTGTGGTAGGTAAAATAATCCCCTGCCACCACACCTAAAAATGTTCACATCCTAATCCCCAGAACGTGGGCGTCTGTTATGTTTCATGGAAAGGGTGGGGAGGGTGAATCGAAGTTACAGGTTGAATTAAGGATGCTAATAAACTGTTCTTAATGAGAGTATTCTGGATTATGCAGGTGTACCTAGTGTAATCACAGGGCCCTTAAATGGGGGAAGAGGGAGGCAGAAAAGAGGCAGAACTAGAGAGACGCCATCGGGAAAAAGACTCGCCCAGACATTGCTGGCTTTGAAGATGGAAGGGGACCATGACTTAAGACGTGCAGACAGCTAGAAGCTGGAAGAGGCACAATAGATTCTCCCCTACAGCCTTCAGAAGGAACCAGCCGTACTGACACCTTGATTCTAGCCCAGGGAGACCCACTTTAGACTTTAGGCCTCTGGAACTGTAAGATAATAGATTTGTGTTGTTTCAAGCTGCTAAGTTTGTGGTGATTTGCTACACAGCAATAGGAAACAAATATAGTGCCCCAAATAAAAAGGACTGCCCAGCTTTCCCTGCATCCAGGTGTGGCCATGACTAAGGTCTGGGCACAGGAGGAAGAGTTGTGTGGCAGCTTCTGGCAATGCTAGACCCCCTCCCTCCATTTATGTCTCTTTCCTGCTGTCTAGACATGGATGCTAATTGGATCACAAGGATGAGGCCACACCCTGCAAAGACTGGAGGCATGAGCCGGAAGGAGCAGAGCCACAAGACCAGCCTCGGGGTTCCCACCTCCATGCCTTCAACTTCTATCTTGTTCAAGCCACTTTTTGTTTTTGTTGTGAGACAGAGTTTCACTTTGTTGCCCAGGCTGGAGTGCAGTGGAGCAATCTCGGCTCACTGCAACCCCTGCCTCCCAGGTTCAAGCTGTTCTCCTGCCTCAGCCTCCTGAGTAGCTGGGCTTACAGGTGTGGGCTACCACACCTGGCTAATTTTTGTATTTTTAGTAGAGACAGGTTTTACCATGTTGGCCAGGCTGGTCTTGAACTCCTGACCTCAAGTGATTCACCCCTCCTCGGCCTCCCAAAGTGCTGGGATTACAGGCCTGAGACACCATACCAGCTATGCCACTGTTATTTTAGGTGTTTTCAAAACGCACAGCTGGAGCCAATCCTAACCATTGTGGAAAGAAACGGCCTTAATGCGGACATTTGAGGAGGCCCAACAGACCCAGTGTCTCCACACGTTAGCTGGGAGCAACCCAAGGGCACCCCAGCGGTGGCTCAGGAGCTGTGGACTCCATTCTTTGCTCTCCCCGGTGTCTTTCCCACTGGATGCTGCAGTCTTGGCGTCCCTGCCCTCCTCTCTGTCCTGCCTCTTGCCGTTGCTGCTGGTATCTATTCTTAGGCAACCCTCACCATTCCTGAATCAGCCTGATCCTCTGGCTCTCTGGACTCTGCAGCCTTGGTGAGTACCCATGAGCCAGCTCTGGCCCTATGGAACGCGCTCCCACTCTGGCTGGCCTGGCCCCACATCCCGCCCAGAGAAAGCTAAATAAAAATGCAAGATGTAATTAGCATGGAAGACCTTGTCTTAGGTCTCCGTGTGTGACTTCACAGGAAATGAATCACTTATAATAGCTAACATATACTGAATACTTACTACGGGACAGAAAATTAAGTGAACTATTTTTTAGCTTTATTTTATCAACAGAGCAACAGTAGAAGGTAAGTCCTAGCATTATCTCCCTTTATAGGGAAGAAAACTGAAGCCATACTAGTAATTTATCTAAGATCACTCATCTGCTAAGTGGCAGAAGCTGTGTATAAGCCAGGCAGTCTGATTCTGGAGCCCATGTTGTGATAGATCTGTGTGCTGCCTCCCAAGCTCAATGACTTTCATCTTCTGAGTAGTACCTCATGTAACAAAATGTTTAGACAATCATGATAATGGCTCAGGGCACCAGTCAGGGCTGCCATGTACGGTTGGGTGGACTGTGCCCTGCACAACTCAGGAGGTGCCATTTACATTATCATATGCTAATTGTAACCCCTTGAGTTGTGCAGGGGACAATCTGCACAACTACATGTGGCCACTCTGAGGCCTTGGGGCCTGCACAAGCCGATAGCAGGAGGTTGCAGGGAAATGCCGGGAACTCAGTTGAGGAGCTATTAAAAACTCCTTGGGTGTTGGTGTTGAAAATTAGGAATTGGGGAAGTCAGCCAAAGTAATGGGAGACAGGAACACAGAGGGCTCTTGCTGGGGCAACCTGACGAAATGCTGGCTGGTTTCTCCCACACTCAAACCTGCACTAGATGATTTTTGCAACGCGGGGAGGGGAGGCGCTAGTTTTGTTTTTGCATCATCAAAATAATTCCTGCTCATTAAAGGCCATTTAGGGAATGCAGAAACATTTAAATAAGCTTAATATTTTAAGTAATAAAACATTAGCCATGGTTTGTTCTATAACCCAAAGAAAACCACTGTTAATATTTTATTGTATTGGCTGTACTTACTCTAGATGATCTCTTTCTATGTTTATTTTCATAGTTATCTATGCATAGAGTGAGAGTTCTCTCAACAGGAGAGATCAATATATGATTTGTATGTGGTTGGTCCTGCCAGAAATGTGAATACTATTTGTACAATTTTCACCTGGACTTCTAGAAACAGTTCAGATGGGACTGTGCTGACTCTTGCTTGCGTGGTAACATCTCAAAGGCTCCTCTTTGCTGATGGCACAGGCTACGGAGGGGCTTTGGAGAACTAGCAGGCAATGGGATGGAGAGGCTCTCATAGGTTTGAAGGGGAGGAGCAGGAGCTTCTCCTCTGGATGGAGAATGCAGCCCTGTCGAACACAGCATCCTGGTGGTGAGGGATCTCTGAATTCAACAGGCCAGTGGAACGTCTTGAGCCTGCTTGTACACCAGGAGGTAGGTGGCCTCCCTGATGATAAAGTCCTCCTCCTAAGGAGACCCTTGAGGGGATGTAGTTCAGCCTCCTCCCTCCTCTTTATTACCTTCCTAGCCCACCTTAACAGCACAAACACATTTCCTAGCTGAGGAAACTATGCCTTAGGGAGGTGAGTTGACCTACTCGAGGTCGTACAGTAAGTCAGTGTCGTACTGGGACCAGAACTTGGGGCTCCGGACTTCTTTCCAAGCCTGCAAATGTGTGCTGTTGAAAAAGTCTTCCTTTTGAAAGAGAACTTCGGGGGCTCTTGCTCTGGAATGAAGAACGTGCTAGAATAAAGAATCACATTCTGGCCGGGCATGGTGGCTCATGCCTGTAGTCCTAGCACTTTGGGAGGCTAAGGTGGGTGGATCACCTGGGGTCAGGAGTTCAAGATCAGCCTGGCCAACATGGTGAAACCCCGTCTATACTAAAAATACAAAATTAGCTGAGCATGGTGGTGCATGCCTGTAGTCCCAGCTACTCGGGAGATTGAGACAGGAGAATTGCTTGAACACAGGAAGCAGAGGTTGCAGTGAGCCGAGATTGCGCCACTGCACTCCAGCCTGGGTAACAGAATGAGACTCTATCTCAAAATTAAATAAAAATAAAATAAATAAAAGAACCATATTCCTCTGGAATAAAGAACATTCCATGGTCAAACCAATGTGCGAAGGCTTCACATTGCAAATTCTTTCTTGGAGATTCATAAGCACCTTAGCTTGCTAAAGTCTCAGAGACGGTCTGCGGCAGAGAAACCTGTTTAACTTGGTTCAATTCATTATTGCTTGAACTTTGTGGATGTTTCCATTGCTCACCTAGTTATGCCTTGAGGAACACATGTTGGGAAAGAGAGGCTGTGCTATGCCACGCTGCCTGTCCACTAAAGCCAGAAAGGATACCTGAGGACATAGGAAATGTCACACTGGGTGAGAGTATCGTCCTTCCAGCCCAGGAATTTGCTCTTTGACAGGGCCACCAAGAAAAGTGTTGTAACAGCATGTGGCTGCCCTTTGCTGAAGCCAAGCTTAGAGGCTAGAGGAGGTTTTTGTTTTGTGTTTTTTTTGTTTTTGTTTTTGTTTTTATTAGAGAGGCAGTCTCACTCTGTCACTCAGGCTGGAGTGCAGTGGTGCGATCTCAGTTCACCGCAATCTCTGCCTCCCAGGTTCAAGCGATTCTCCCACCTCAGCCTCCTAAGTAGCTGGGATTACAAGTGTGTGCAACTATGCCAGGCTAATTTTTGTATTTTTAGTATAGACGGGGTTTTGCCATGTTGGCCAGGGTGGTCTCAAACTCCTGACCTCAGGTGATCTGACTACCTTGGCCTCCCAAAGTGCCGGGACTGCAGGTGTGACCCACTGTGCCCAGCCTGAGATGGGTTTTTAAAAAATGACCTAATAGCTTTATCTGATACTGTTGTCTCTAAGTGGATTTAAACTTTTGAAAATTCCAAGTAGCTTACATTAAGTGCCATGTGAGCACATTCTTGCCTGTTGTGTTCATCTCTGTATCCTCAATGCCTTGAACAGTGACTGGTACACAGTAGGTACTCAATAAAGACTGGCTGAATAAATGAAATTAAATTTCTAATGACTTTTGGAGGCCAGAGTTCCAAAATAACTTTCTTCTGTGTGACATAAAATCTTGAACTTTCCTCTTCCGGGCTGTGAGATTTGCAACTTACCATTTAGATTTAACACATGCTTATGCAATACTTAATGTATACAAACCCTATACTAGGCATATTCTCATATAAAAAATCCCCTAATTAATATTGTCAGTGACCCTGTAAAGTACAATGGCAAAAACGGCAATTACTTTTGCACCAACGTAACATCTCAGTTTTCCAGGTGAGGAGGCTGAGGTTTGGAGGTGTTAGGTGACATAACCAAGGTGGCGTTCTTTTTAAGTGTTGACATGAGATTTGTGAGCCCATAGCCACAGCCGGGAGCAGCTTATTCATGGAGCTTCCCCAGAATGATAAAAGTAGTCTTAAGAGAAATCAACAAGAGGCAGGTCCCAGAGGAAGTCTCCTCCAGTTTATAAAGAAAGGCACTTCCTCTTCTGAAAAGTTGTCTGCAGTAAGGACTGATTATTATGACTGTCCTGGGCACCAAACAGGGACTCTAGGCCACCTGTTAAGTGTCTTTGTGGAAAATAATTCTGCTTAAGGCACAGTAACTCTGAGAATTGAGAAATATGAATAGTTCCCAGCTGATGGAACAGCTGAAGCACTAAGCCTCCCCTAGCCTTGGTTACAGCAACACAGTGTCATAACACAACAGCACGACTTCAGATTTCCCCATCCACTCAGTAGGTTGATAGTTCTTTTTCCACCCAACCCTTTGAATGCCCAGGTATTGATCTTATTAGTGCTAGAGTAACTTTGTCATTTTAAATTAAAGAATGAAAAAAAGATAGTCATCCTAACACCTGGTTGCCTCCTGAAAACTGTGTCTATTCCTTGCTAGCACAAAGTGCTGTTAATTACACTTTGTTCAAGACAGTGTCTGGCTGGATGGGATGATTATGTCTCAATAGATTTGTAGGATGTTTGAGCTGGGAGGAGCCCTGAGATCAACCTGTCTCTCATTTTATGGAATAGGAAACTGAGGCTCTGAGGCCACCCAAGGTCCTGCTCTCAATTCTTGGGGCAGTTTTTTTTTTTTAAACCCTGCTATCTTAAATATACTCTTGGCTTCATCACTCATACCATGTGACTTTAAGCAAGTTCTTAACCTCTCTGTTCTTTAATCATCTGTAAAATGTGGGCAATAAGAGTTACCCACCTCATGGAGCTGGAGTAAGGAGTACCTGAGACTGCCAGCAAAGTATATTTCCAAGTTCCAGGCACACAGAATTGCTGAGTAAATTAGGCTTTTAAAATCTTTAGCAATATTGTCATTGTTTTCCCCTCCCCACCCCTTTTTTCCGTTCTATAACCTCGTGATCTCCCTAGTTGGGAGAATGAGCTCTGCGAAGGAAGGGGTCCTCTCTGTCTGTCTACCCCTTGAAACTTGGAGATGAAGGAAGGGCACGTTAGTGGTATTTGTAGCAGGAGCTTCCCTGCATGCTAGTTTCCATGTTTGCTGGACATACAGAGTTCTGAGACCCTCAATGTGTTCCCTGAAAGTTTATGTGTTGAAAACTTAATTGTCAGGCATAGAATGATACAATGGATGGTGGGGACTTGGGGGGGGGGGTGAGGGATAAAACACTACAAATTTGGTGCCGTGCATACTGCTCAGGTGATGGTTGCGCCAAAATCTCACAGATCTCCACTGTAGAACTTATGTAATCAAATACCGCCTGTACCCAATAACGTATAGAAAAATGAAATAAATTTAGAAAACCCAAATTACCATTATAACAGTAGTAAGAGCTAATTAGGCCATGGGGACTTTGCCCTCATAACTGGATTAATCGCATTATAATGGGAGTGGGTTAGTTATTTCTGGAGTGGGCCCCTGATAAAAAGGGTGAGTTCAGCCCCATTTTTCTCTGTGTCTGGTGCACTTGCTTGCCATGTGGTGTCTTCTGCCATGGCATGACCCTTGCCCGATGCTGGCACCATCTCTGGGCTGTCCCAGCCTACAGCACTGTGAGCCATATAAACTTCTATTCTTTTTTTTTTTTTTGAAGGTGTGCATATGTGTTTGCAGGCTAGGATGTCAATAAACTTCTATTCTTTAGAAGTTTCCCAGTCTGTGGCATTCTGTTACAGCAGCAGAAAATGGACTAAGAAACTGGGCTTTTCCTGACTCTGAGAAAAGTCGTCTGCTAAATCCACTCATATTAAGGTGACAGTGATAATATGTTATTCCTCTCAGGAGTAAAACATTACTCCTGAGAGTAATGCCTGGGAAATGATATTTAATGCAAAGTAATTCATTTCCCAGGGTGGTGGGGTGGAGCGTCAGGTAACAGCGCCAGGGGGATAGGAGATAGAATTTGGATCTTGGGGCTGGGTCTTCCCGGTGCCCCAACAGTAAACCCACAGAAGATGATTCTCTGCTTGGCCCAGGCTCAGGGCTCCTCTTGCCCACGGCTGGAGATGTGATGTGTTCTCACTGGGAGGACTTCCTGCCAGGGAATCTAGGCCCGAAGGAGCTGCTTCTTGGTGGTGGGAAGGAGGAATCAAAGCCCCTGGGGTGTGGGCCACACTGTATGAGCTTGGATGGGCAGGTCGGATACTGTGAAGCTTTATTGTTTCTGAGACTCTACCTGGGCTCAGGGTTCAAAATCAAAAGCTTCCCACAGGTAAGATTAGCTAAGTGGAAACCATCTGCACTCTCTCTAAAGTAGAATGGCTTAAAAATCAAAGCAGAGGGTGCAGTGGCTCATGGCTGTAATGCCAGCACTTTGGGAGGACAAGGCAAGCGGATCGCCTGAGGTCAGGAGTTCGAGACCAGCCTGTACAAAATGGCGAAACCTGTCTTTACTAAAAATACAAAATTACCCAGTCGTGATGGTGGGCACCTGTAATTCCAGCTACTTTGGAGGCTGAGGCAGGATAATTGCTTTAACCTGGGAGGCGGAGGTTGCAATGAGCCAAGATCACACCAGTGCACTCCAGACTGGGTGACAGAGCGAATCTCCATCTCAAACACAAACAAACAAACAAACAAAACAAAGCAGAGAAAATATCACAGTAAGCACAGTTAGCAGACAGTCCATTTAAATAGCACAAATTGGTTTTAATTTTATGTCGATAAAATTAAACATTTAATTCAACATTTAAATAAATTTTTTTGGTATAAGACGCAATTATCTGTGCAAGACAGAAACGCTGGAGTACCCTTGTGTCTCTCTCCTCTTTGCCCCCTGTTTTGAATCCAGCATTGAGTCGTGCGGTGCTTCTAAACAGCTCTCGAATCTCTACTTCTCTTCCCATCAGTCCCACCGCCTCCGTCATTGCTCACTGCATATTGCAGCAGCCTCCTGCGTGTCTCCTCTGGGCCCCTCAGTATCAATCCAGTATGTACTGCAGTATCTCCAAGAATTTGCACACAATGTGATCCATTGGTGTGCAGGCAAAAGCCATTAGAATTTTGATTTTTGTTTAAGTAAAATTAAGAAAGCAAGCAAGCTTTCGTGACATTCAATGACTGGCTTGATTGTGGCTCCTTGCCCAGTTCTTCTGTTAGCTAATCTAATGCCACATTTGATTCAAGAGGTATCTGGGTATCCCGGGGCTCCAGAACATGACCATGTTCTGAGGGAGCCTGCGTGGTTTTGTTTGCTCTCGGTGTGTTGCAGTGAACTGCAGCTTGTGTCTTCTCCAGGAGAATGCTGTTCATGGATTACATTAAGTAGTTCCAATTAAAAAAACTTCCAAAAGATAGATTAGCAAGCTAAAAGGATTCCTGCATCCTTTTTGAAGATGAAAGATACAATTATGCTATGCATAATAATGCTTTAGTCAACGATGGGTGGTATATATGATCGTGACAGTGACAGTGTTCCATAAAACTATAATGGACCAGGCATTGTGGCTCATGCCTGTAATCCCAGCACTTTGGGAGGCTGAGGTGAGCAGGTCACCTGAGGCAGGAGTTCAAGACTAGCCTAGCCAACATGGCAAAATCCCGTCTCTACTAAAAATGCAAACGTGAGCAGGGTGTGGTGGCGTGCACCTGTAGTCTCAGCTACTCAGGAGGCTGAGGTGTGAAAATCGCTTGAACCCGGGAGGCAGGGGTTGCATTGAGCTGAGATGGTGCCACTGTGCTCCAGCCTGGGCAATAGAGTGAGACTTTGTCTCAGAAAAACAAAAACAAAAACAAACAAACCCCCCCCCCAAAACCAAAAACTATAATGGAGCTCAAAAATTCCTGTCACCTGGTGAAGTCATAGCTGTTGTAACGTAGTAGTGCAATGCATTACCTTTTCTGTGTTTAGATACACCAATATCATTGTGTTGCAATTGCTTACAGTAGCCTGCGATATAGGTTTGTACCTAGGAGTAATAGGCTACACCGCATAGCCTAGGTGTGCAGTAGGCTGCAACATTCAGGTATACGTGAGTATACTCTTTGACGTTCGACCACAAAATGGCCAAACGACACATTTCTCAGAACATTAAGCATGATGAATACTAAAGGTAAACAAAGGGGAACAACAAGCTAATCAAAAATATGGGATGAAATATGGACAAATATGTACTATTGTTTATTAGTAACAACTCTTACTCTAAGTATATAATGTCCTTAGTGACGTATGACTAATGATAACATGAAGTCAAATTTTTCAAGACTTAAAATCATTTTACTGGGGACATGTTCAAACACACATAAAATAGAAAATACAATCATGAGGCTGGGCATGGTGGCTCAGCCTGTAATCCTAACACTTTAAGAGGCCAAGGTGGGAGGACTGCTTGGGGATGAGTGTATGAGACCAGGCTAGGAAACATAGCAAGACCCTTTCTCAACAACAAAAAATAAAAATAAAAAAATTTAGCTGGGCATGATGGTAGATGCCTGTAGTCCCAGCTGCTCAGGAGGCTGAGGTGGGAAGATCACTTGAGCCCAGGAGATCAATGCAGTGAGTTATATAGTTCAGCCCTGGTGAAACCACTGCATTCAGCCCCGGTGAAATCACTGCACTCCAGCTTGGGTGAAACCACTGCACTGTAGCCCGGGTGAAACCACTGCACTGTAGCCCGGGTGAAACCACTGCACTCCAGCCCGGGTGAAACCACTGCACTCCAGCCCGGGTGAAACCACTGCACTGTAGCCCGGGTGAAACCACTGCACTGTAGCCCGGGTGAAACCACTGCACTCCAGCCCGGGTGAAGCCACTGCACTGCAGCCTGGGTGAAAGTGCAAGATCCTGTCTCAAAAAAATTAATTAATTTAAATTATGACCCCTCATGTGCCTATTGCTCAACTTCAACAGTTATCAACACTTTGTTAAGACTTCAAAAAATATTTTTTGTTAGCTCCCTTTAAAACAATTTCTATATTTGTATGTTTTATAATGTACATAAACTATGCAGTGTATACACACACACACTTATAAAAACACATACATTTACATAAACCAGAGGTGTGCACTCAAAACCTTACCACTTGTAAGGGTGTGTAGTCAGATGGTTAGAGGAGTCTGCTCCATGCTGCTGTCAGGAGACCTTTCCAATATGCAAATTTGATCATGTTGCTCTGTGTTGCCTATCCCTTAATGGCTTCCCATTGCTTCTAAGAGAGCTCTGCAAGAACTCGCCTAAGTCTCTTGCCTGACTTCCCACCTTGCTTTCTTTGCTCTGGCCCCAATGGCAGTTTGCAGTGCAGATTTGTGCACAGTGCACGTATGGGCCCATGTTTCCTCCTGCCCAGGGTCTTTGGGTATTTTTCTTCCTCTGCTTTCCATCTCAGTGACAGTTTCACCTCCTTAGGAATCCTTTGATTCCCTCTAGTCCAGATCTGGTTTCCCAAATGTGAGCCATTCTTACAGAACTGAGTTCTTTTCCTTCATTGCGTTTGTTTTGGCCTGTCACATTAGATTCATTTTAGTGATGGCTAATGTCTCTTCCTTCCTCTAGACTGTAATGTCCAAGAAGATGTGACACATGATCTTTTCTACCTATCCCCAGTGTCTAATGATGTGACCGGTGCATAGTAGGTGTTCAACAAATTGTGGATTAAATGAAGGCTTGTCCTAGTTCAAGGTTAAAAAGTGTGAGGATCAGCTGTGATCCCCGTGAACCAGTTGGTGGATGAATCATCATTGCATAAGTTCAACACTGGAAGAGATAAAGAACAATACAAGACAATTCAAGTTCACGGGTGGTGTGTGGTTAATTGCCCAGCAAGCACAGTGGATGTCAGATGCGTTAGGTTCAAAGAGAGAACACTGTGAGGTGGGCTGGGCTGATTTCAGACGGTATTATCTTTTGAAATATAAAAGCCACATGTGAACAAACACATATTGATATCCTGGAATCTGAACTTCTTGCTTGAAATACTAAAAGCATAATTTAATTTTGATTTGCAAGAGGCTCCAATTTGACCCTGAAGTCATAATGATAATGTCGTCTTCCCAGCTCATTCCCATGTGAATGAAATCTGCTCTTTTATCAGGCTCTGCATCCATCAAGCCTTGAAGATGGGGCTGTGGTTTATTAGTAACAACATCTTTCTTTAGGCCTTACAAAAGTCCTTCCAAGTCTGACTCTTGACTGAGCTTTCATATATATATTTTTTTGGCAGTTTTGTAATAAAAGGATTTGTTTGTATATGATCTGGTAGAGAACCAATGCTTGGTATTAATTTAGAAGGTTGTAGGTTGATTTGGGAAGCTCAGCCTGACATTCATATGATCTGAGCTTCTTTTTTCCCAAGAGAAGCTATGTTTGCATCGGTTTTAGTTTCAACATACACTTGTTTATTTTCTTTGTTTCTAGATTGTCTTCCTTCTCTAGAATATAAGCTTCTTGAAAACAAGGACCTTAACTGCCCTGTCCCCATTGTAACCTCAGCACCTAGGACAGGGCCTGACACAGAGCAGATACTCAATACACATTTGTTGAATGACTGACTGACTGTAGGGCAACGGTCTGAAGGAGAGTGGAGTTTATAGTTGCTTATGAAAGCACATAGGTCAGAAGGCTCTGCCCTGCTATTTCAAAATCTCTCTTGTTTGTAATTTGAGAGACGGGGACATTTTTCTCCCTATCTTTTTATTTTCTGACATTGTTTGGTACCAGATGCTTGTTCATAGTAGATGCTGAGAGGACATCAACTAAATAAATCAGAGAGAATTCTTGATCATCATTTGACCATGGCAATGGAGAAGGAAGAGCAGGCGGTAGAGGACTGGTTTTAGAATGGGCAGTCCTAGAGTGAATTCCCAGTTCTCACTCACAGAGCCATGTTAGGCAAATCTCTGGACTTCTCAACCTCAGTGTATTCATCTGTATAATTGGCACGTCAATAGCGGAAGACTTGTCCCAGGGCCACTGCGGCACTCTTTCTGGGAAGCACTCTGTAAGCAGTGAAATGCCTAGAAATGAGAGTCATAGTGGGCACTGGCCAAGGCAATCAGGAAAGGCTGGAAATTACCATAGGGTTGTTGGCGATGTTCTTGGCCTTCAGATGGATATTGGACTCAGAAGCTGAACCTGCTGGGTCCAGATTTGCAGGTCTTTGTCTCCAAAAGCTCCTCTTGTCACCACCTTCCTTTGTCCCCTCCCTCCCTCCCCCACGCCAGTCTTCCTTTATGCTGGCTCATGCAGTCTGTATGAACTGCCAGATGAAATGCAACTCAATAGCCTGAGTTATCTAGAATTACATTTCAAAAACATCTCTGCGTTTCCTCAGGGGAGGAAGGAAAACAGGGACCAGGACACAAAAGGGCATAGAGTACCCTCTAGCCACATTCTACATTTTCCTTTGTATAATTTGGCCTATGGTTTCCTAAAGGATTTTCCCCAGCCATGGTCAGCCCTGTAGATGGAATCATCTGAGGGGAGTTGGACGACCCTGCCCCGATCTCTCCTATTGGCCTGAAATTCTCACTACCTGAACTTTTGGTTTTGAAGCCAATATGTTTCCATTGAAGGTCATAATTAGCCATTATCATCTGAGCTTCCATCTGGGTTATCTCGAACTCCCTGGAGCCTGAAAAACAAAAGTGACAACTTTTGATAGAAAAGATAGTATCTGGCCAGGCTCGGTGGCTCACACCTGAAATCCCAGCACTTTGGGAGGCTGAGGAAGGAAGATCACTTGAGGCTAGGGGTTCAAGACCAGCCTGGCCAACATGGAAAACCCTGTCTCTACTAAAAATACAAAAAATTAGCCAGGCATGATGGCATGTGCCTGTAATCCCAGCATCCCAGCTACTCAAGAGGCTGAGGCATGAGAATTGTGTGAACCTCAGAGGCAGGGGTTGCAGTGAGCCAAGATCATGATACTGCATTCCAGCCCAGGGGACAGAGTGAGAGTCTATCTCAAACAAAACAAAACAAAACAAACAGAAAAACAGGATCAAGAAACTACTGCTTTGAAAGGACATCATGAAGACTATGCTTTCGGGGATCATTTCTATAGCTTGTTACTAGAAAAGTTTCTCTGAACGTGTAGAGCACCAACAGAAACTGGACACCTTCCTTACACCTCATACAAAAATTAACTCAAGATGGATTAAAGACAAATGTAAAACCCAAAACCATAAAAATCCTGGAAGAGAGACTGCGGCCACCCCCTGAGCACAGAGCCCCACCCTCACCGCCCCACCCCGCTGGTCCACATCCACTGCCAGCTCACCATGGATGATGATATCGCCGCACTTGTAGTCGACAGTTGTTCCCGCATGTGCAAGGCTGGCTTCGTGGGCGACGATGCTCCCCGGGCTGTCTTTCCCTCCATTGTGGGGCACCCCAGGCACCAGGGCATGATGGTAGGCATGGGACAGAAGGACTCCTATGTGGGTGATGAGGCCCAGAGCAAGAGAGGCATCCTGACCCTGAAGTACCCCATCGAGCACGGCATTGTCACCAACTGGGATGACATGGAGAAGATCTGGCACCACACTTTCTACAATGAGCTGCATGTGACTCCTGAGGAGCACCCCGTGCTGCTGATGGAGGCCCCCTGAACCGCAAGGCCCAGCGCGAGAAGATGACTCAGATCATGTTTGAGACCTTCAACACCCCAGCCATATATGTGGCCATCCAGGCTGTGCTGTCCTTTTACGCCTCTGTCCGTACCACTGGCATTGTGATGGACTCCGGTGATGGGGTCACCCACACTATGCCCATCTATGAGGGGTACGCCCTCCCCCATGCCTCTTTCTGGACCTGGCTGGCCGAGATCTGACTGACCGCCTCATGAAGATCCTCACCGAGAGTGGCTACAGCTTCACCACCACGGCTGAGTGAGAAATCCTACGTGACATCAAAGAGAAGCTGTGCTATGTCGCCCTGGACTTCGAGCAGGAGATGGCCACGGTGGCCTCCAGCTCTTCCCTGGAGAACAGCTTTGAAATGCCTGACTGCCGGGTCATCACCATAGGCAATGAGTGATTCCATTGCCCTGAGGCACTCTTCCAGCCTTCCTTCCTGGGCATGGCATCTTGTGGCATCTGTGAAACTACTTTCAACTCCATCATGAAATGTGACGTGGACATCTGCAAAGACCTGTATGCCAACACATTGCTGTCTGGCGGTACCACCATGTACCCTGGTATCACCGACAGGATGTAGAAGGAGATCACTGCTCTGGCATCCAGCACGATGAAGATCAAGATCATTGCTCCTCCTGAACGCAAGTACTCTGTGTGGATCGGCAGCTCCATCCTGGCCTCGCTGTCCACCTTCCAACAGATGTGGATCAGCAAGCAGGAGTACGTCGAGTCTGGCCCCTCTATCGTCCACTGCAAATGCCTCTAGGAAGGCTGTGACTTAGTTGCGTTACACCCTTCCTTGACAAAACCTAACTTGCGCAGAAAACAAGATGAGATTGGCATGGCTTTATTTGTTTTTTTGTTTTGTTTTGTTTTTTTTGGCTTGACTCAGGATTTAAAAACTGGAACAGTGAAAGCGACAGCAGTTGGTTGGATCGAGCATCCCCCAAAGTTCTACAGTGTGGCCGAGGACTTGATTGTACATGGCTCTTTTTAAAAAAATCATTCCAAATATTGTGAAAGGCATTGTTACAGGAAGTCCCTTGCCCTCCCAAATGCCACTCCACTTCTCTCTAAGGACAATGGCCCAGTCCTCTCCCGAGTCCACACAGGGGAGGTAATAGCATTCCTTTTGTGTAAATTATGTAACGAAAAATTTTTAAAATTTCACCTTAATACTTTTTTATTTTGTTTTATTTTGAAAGATTTTAGCCTCTGTGGCTATCCCCATTTTGTCCCTGAACTTGAGATGTATGAAGGCTTTTGGTCTCCCTGGAAGTGGGTGGAGGCAGCCAGGGCTTACCTGTACACTGACCTGAGACCAGTTGAATAAAGTGTGCTCATGCGTGCGTGCACACACACACACACACACACACACACACACAAAATCCCTAGAAGAAAACCCAGGCAATAGGAAATACCATTCAGGACACAGGCATAGGCAAAGATTTCATGACTAAAACACCAAAAACAATTGCAACAAAAGCCAAAACTGGCAAATGGGATGTAGTCAAACTAAAGATCTCTCTGCACAGCAAAAGAAACTATCATCAGAGTGAACAGGCAACCTACAGAATGGGGTAAAATTTTGGCAATATACCCATCTGAGAAAGGTCTAATATCCAGAATCTACAAGGAACTTAAACAAATTTACAAGAAAAAATCAAACTACCCCATCAAAAAGTGGGCAAAGGATATGAACAGATACTTCTCAAAAGAGGACATTTATGTAGTCAACAAACATATAAAGAAAAGCTCATCATCACTGGTCATTAGAGAAATGCAAATCAAAACCACAATGAGATACCATCTCAACACCAGTTAGAATGGCAATTATTAAAAAGTCAGGAAACAACAGATGCTGGCTAGGCTGTGGAGAAATAGGAATGCTTTTATACTGTTGGTGGGAATGTAAATTAGTTCAATCTTTGTGGAAGACAGTGTGGCGATTCTTCAAGGATCTAGAACCAGAAATACCATTTGACCCAGCAATCCAATTAGTGGGTATATACCTAAGGAATTATAAATTATTGTACTATAAAGACACATGCACACGTGTGTTTACTGCAGCACTATTTACAATAGCAAAGACTTGGGGCCAACCCAAATGCCATCAATGATAGGCTGGATAAAGAAAATGTGGCACACATACACCATGGAATACTATGCAGCAGTAAAAAAGTATGAGTTCATGTCCTTTGCAGGGACATGGATAAAGCTGGAAACCATCATTCTCAACAAACTAACACAGGAACAGAAAACCAAATACTGCACATTTTCACTCATAAGAGGGAGTTGAACAATGTGAACACATGGACACAGAGAGGGGAACATCATACGCCAGGGCCTGTAGAGGGGTGGGGATCAAGGGGAAGGAGAACATTAGGACAAATACCTAATGTATTTTGGGCTTAAAACCTAGATGATGGGTTGATAGGTGCAGCAAACCACTATGGCGCATGTGTACCTATGTAACAAACCTGCATGTTCTGCACTTGTATCCAGAACTTAAAGTAAAATTAAAAAAAAAAAAAAAAAGAAAAAGGACATCATGGAAGGAGATCCATGGTAGCTGAGGGTATAAGGGATCTCAAGAACTGAGCCAAAGGGGAGGATGGAAACATTAAGCTAGGGGAGTGGGAGAGAGGAGAGGAGGTACTTACAAACTGTCTGCATCCCAGATCTGTCCAGAGTGACTCTGGTCTGCCTTTTCAGTTGTAAGCCTCAATGAACTGGCTCATTATTAATTACTTGTTATTAATTAGCATTAGTGGAAATATAGTAACTTTTATTTAAATTTTAAGGCACTCTTCATTTTTTTTTTTTTTTTTTTTTTTTTTTTTTTTTTTTTT